>NC_081183.1:171925116-172225116 GCF_029867415.1 Vicia villosa | reverse complement strand
CCATCCCTCGAGGGAGGCGGGATCTTCGGATGTTCTCGGACAAAGGGCTGCGGAAGTCCTCTTCGTCGCTCGGTCTTGGTGAAGTTGAATGTCTGCCTCGCCGGGGTCTTCCCTGGTCATTGTTGGGGCTGACGCGATTGTCCCGAGGAGAAGGACACTCGCGGGGTCTCAGCACAGCCTTGGAAGGGCCCCGATGACCCTGCTCGGGGGAGAGGCTTCTTGCTTCAGTGGCCTCTGGTCTCTGATTCTTCCTGCTCTTTCTTGGTGGAGAGCGGGAATATGATCTCCGGCGGCGATGTCTTCTAGGTGGAGAGCGTGAAGAAGATGGGGAACGCCGACGGTGTCTCCTCGGAGGTGGGCGCGAGGAGGAATAGGAGCGCGACCGGTAATGTCTCCGCGGAGGGGAGCGGTGTCGTCGCTTCCTTTCCAGCTCGTGGATACGGTCGTCCTGAAGTCGGAGGAGGTTGTTCGTCTTTTGCAGTTCTTTGAGCAGGCGGACAGTGATGGGGTCAGTATCCTCGGGGATGTTGAGCGGTTCCTCCTTTTCTTCATGACGGGCTCTCTGCCTGTCGGAGGTGTGGGTGAATGAGGAAGCAGCGTGCCCGTCTCTGGCGTCAGTCTCATTCTCATTTTGGGGATGTTCAGGCCCATTGTGGGTTCGGGCCTGCTCGTCTTCCCCGTTCTGAACGTGTCCCTCGGGAGGGTTTTGTTCGACATTCTGAACCTGTTGGAGGCCCTGCAGCTGCTGGATGTTCTGGATCCGCTGCCTCCTAGGTTGCGAGGTCTCATGTCTCGGCCTTCTCTGTCCGGCAAGAGCATGTTGTGGTTCTTCTTGCCGACGACGATTCGTCACCTCGCGGGTGGAATCTTCGATCAGATGTTCCAGGAGGAAGGGATCGGAGTTTGGGATGTTGTTGTTGTTAGCCATGACGATCGTGAAAGGTTATGCTTTGATCTTTGTTAAAGAAGGGGGAGCAAGATTCCCACAGACGGCGCCACTGATCGTACCTGATCAGAAGAATCGTCAAGGCAGCGGAATCTGGCTTGGAGAGCAAGATGGGGGGGGGTACCTGCAAGGTTTTCCGATGCTTAAGTTAGTAGCTATCAGAGAATGAGGGTTGAGAGTGAAGAATAGAATACCTGACCCTCTAGTGAAAGAGGGTATTTATATCCCCCAGCGCTGGGTCAAGGTTCCCTAATTGGGCCAAATCCAACTGGAGGCCCACGTGCTAGGGAACTGCCAGAACGTCCTATGCTAGGGCTGAGTCAGCAGGAGACTCACGTTCCGGATGAGCATAGCGTAGGGTTCGGAGATGGTTGACCAAATCCTCCGCTGCGTGACGCATGGTCTTCGTGCGTGGATAACTCTTGATGGTTATCCAGTAAATGGGCTCAAATGACTTGGGCCTGCTCGGCTAGTGAGAAGAGTTGGGCCTGCTCGGCCCAGGCCAGAACAATATATATATATATAGGGGACGACTCAAGTGAGAACACTTTGTTATTATGAGAAATGAGAACAATGAATCACGACCATTAAATTTTGATTTTGTTGATTTTAATGGACTCGATTGATTTCTCTTTCTATGATCCTTAATATTTATTTTAAATAAATATAGAAAGAGAAACCAATCTAGTCCATTAAAATCAACAAAATCAAAATTTAATGGTCGTGATTCATTGTTCTCATTTCTAATAATAACCAAGTGTTCTCACTTGAGTCGTCCCATATATATATATATATATATATATATATATATATATATATATATATATATATATATATATATATTACAGTTAATAATATGATATAGTTGATTAGAGACTATTTTAAGTGTATCCTTTGGCTACCAAGTAAGCTTTGAATCAATCAATCTTACAATATGGACCAACCTTTAGTGTATTAAACCAGCGACAACCTACCAAAGATTTCCTAGGGGAAAGAGGAACCAGTTCACAGAGGAACCAGTTCACATGTACCATTGCTTCGAAGAGTACACATCTTGTCAATCATTACTTGCCTCCACTCAGGATGAGATAACGCTTCACTTGAAATTTTAAGAATAGAAACAGAAGACAAGGAAGGCAAGCAAGTATAATGCAAAAGGGAAAGACGGTGATAACATAAAACAATATAATGTGGAGAAGAATTTCATGTTTGACGTATACCTTTTTGAATAGCAATCGGGAGATCAGACTCACGTGGCAGGATCAGATCTGGTGATGATGGAGGGCTTCGAATAGGGGTGGAAATAGGCTGGCTGAGCTAGGCTTTGCCAAGCCTAAGCCTGACCTGTAAAAAAAATAAAGCCTGAGTCTGACCTGTAAATAAAAATAAAGCCTATGTCTGACGTGTGGCTTGTCGTAGGCTTATATTTTAGGCCTGAACCTGACCATTTCGAAGGCCTAGTTAGTCTGCTAGCCTATATAAAAGCCTATTTGTTCTAGACATGTGTTTAAATAAACTAATTAAAAGACCAAGAGACTAAAAGTTTATTTGCATTGATTTATTTTAACTTACCTCTTAGCATAAGTTTTAGGAGACTATTTGTTTAAGAGAACTTATAAAAATAATATTTATCAGATGTTTTCATCTTATTTTCACAAGATAACCAAATTTTATTTATGTATTGTAATTCTAAGTATAAAACATATCATAATAATAATAATAAATATTCAAATTTATTTAAATAGGTCGGCCTTAAAATGCTTCTTTTAGGGTCTGAAGCCTAGCCTTTTTAATTAAATATGCTTATAAAAAAGCCTAAGTCTTTTTTATTTAAAAATAATGTATAGTCTGAGCCTATATAAACTAGCCTGGAGATCCCAGTTATCGGTCTGACCTATTTCCACCCCGAACATCGGAGGAGAGTCTGCAAGTTCTTTTGACATACTATTAGCCATGAATCGTGAATATTAGCAATGTATCCTTAGAATCTATGGAAAGAGTCTAACTTCTATGGCATAGTCTAATTGACCAAAACAGTCACCGATAATAGTTGTAAAAATGCTACTGATACAAAAAGTAGTATAAAAGAAAACATCACGAAAGACTCTGGTTTTTGCCTCTCTGCAATAAATACAATTCTAAATAAAAAACTTAATACTCGTCCCCAGTTGAAATTCATTAGTAGAATTTTGCATTACAGTTCTTTCATTACAAGCATTTTCCTTTAAACTAACCCTCAGATTTGTGGTTTCAATAGTTTAGTCACAATATACAGATGTAACAAACTAAAAGTGGCCCTTCTCTCAACCACAGTAGGAAGCCAAAATCACCTGCCTGTGAAAGGTAAATAAATATATCACACTTTACACGAGGACTAGAACAATCACCAGTGAAATCATATTTCGACGGACAGATTCAAGACCGAGCAGCAGCATATTGTAAAAGGCTCGAGTCCAAGTTAGATAGGCATCTGGGCAAGTATACTCTTCTAGACATGGAGTTGCATCTACAACTAGACTTGGGCAATATCAAGAACTTCTTCAGGCTCGCATTCTGTTGCTGAGATTAAGGAAGCAGATTGAATCTTTCCAGCGTGATCAAGTCGCATCAAAATAACTCCCCTGATCAAAATTCACCAAACAAAATAGTTATTAAAGATGCAACAGGTAAGTAGGTATCCATGACACCTGTCAGAAGCATATAGCTATAATGACTCAAATCAAATAATAAGCACTGAGGTAAGCGAGACAATTCATAACCTTACAAATCCTTATATATAATGACTCATTTAAGCAGGAAATATGTGAAAGGGGCACAATTCAAATTTACCTTGCAAATCGAGATTGAATCGAAATATCCCGAACTTTAATCCTGTTGACTGTGCCACTTTGGCTAACAAGAACCACTTGTTCATCACTTTCACCATCCTCTGTAGAGACGTATTTTTTATAATTAAATAATTTTCAAGTAAGCAGTAAAATCAGTACTTCTAAAGGTTCAGCCGTTTACATTCAACTCTGGCAAACTAGTGATAATTAAATAGCTATAGCTAATTTTACATATAACAAGTAACTAATTAACATAAATATTAAGAAATGAAGACATTAAATAAACATAAAATAATCATATGTGTTATGTAAGATGAATAAATAATAAACGCAACTAATCATATATTTCTAATTTAACCGACTACCATCTAATCTAGCCCAGTCCAATTTTTTAAACAATGATCGGAACTACAATCAAATGTATCAATGTTAAACAAAGTTACAGTGAGAGAATACCTGCTAATGTGAATCCTACTACAAATACGGCAGCCAGACAATCCTCATCAGAAAACTGAAACACAGACCAGAAAGAAAAAATATTATTGAATGAATAGTTTATTATTGTCAAGAGTCATTGCTGTGAAAGGTGAAAAAAATACCTTGTATCCAATCAGACCAGCTCGATTCAAAGATGACATTCGGAAACGGCTTAAAGGAACCCGCTTTCCATGACCACTCTCGGAAATAAACAACAGCCATGGGCCATCGTGGCTCTTTCCACTGTGGGCATATAGTAAATAAATATATTAAGGACAAATGTGATCAGTTATTCCCAACTAGCATTAAAATGACAATTAGTTGTGATTAAATCTTCCAGTCTGTGCAATTGGAGTCATGTCAAGAGCTAGAGAAAGAATTAGATTTATTATAATCTAACATATTTTGGGAATAAAAAAATCATGTTCCAAAAGCAGGAAAATAACAAAATAATGATAATACTGATGATGATAACCAAACAAATAGATTCTCACTTTATTATATAAATAAGCCTATGCATGCCAACAAGAGTCTTCAAATCACAATGCCATTTCATAAAATTTGATTTATTTTGTAATTTAAATATATTTAAACCTTCTGTTCCAAATTTTGGAGGTTTAAGTAGTCATAATAAAACTAAAAGATAACTGTTCAGTGCAAATGCAATTCTTGTTGACGGATCATCCAAAAAAATATGCCAATATTATTGAAATGAAGTTTGTCAGAAAATATACAAACCACATAAGGAAACTATATGAAAATTGTGTTGAACTTAAAATGTTCCAATTATGGAAAACATGCAGTTATAAGGACATCTGAATATTGTTTCCTAAACAATCAAGATCAAGGACAATTTTCTCAATCAGTGCATCATGAACTGACATATAGAAAACATGCAAGATCTCATCATAATTACTTGCTCCCAGGAAGATTTGATATGGTTTCCAAGTTGTTCCACATGGCTGCTGGTATGATGTCCACACTTGCCATCCTATCCCCTTCTTTGAGTCTCATTGCCGGGGCACCCCTCGTATTTCTTCCTTGCGTGCGAATCTGGGCTTAAATCAAGACAAACATTGTAAGAACAAAATTTTACAACTCATGGCAATAAACTGGAAACCAGACTCAATCACTCAACAAAGAAATACTAGTACTTCTAGCAGTTTGCTTGGATAGCTTGATAGAAATAAATGGGATTAGCGTGTTTGAGAGGTTTAAAAAAACACTTCTACAACGTGGTTTCTATTTTTGAAGTTATAGAGTTTAGTCATTTAGAAAGAAAAAGAATACTCGGAATAATAAAATAGATATGATGTGAATAATACATTAGGGATTAGTAGAAAAGGCACTAATTTTTGTTTATACAAAATATTTTAGGTATTAGTAGTTATTGTAGAAATAATAAAAGATAGCAACTTGCCTTACTGCATAGACACAATACGACCTTTCCATTGTGTGAAGCCATAGCCACAAAGTCATCATTTGTGCAACAACGGACCCATTTCAGCTCGTCACCAGGAACCTTTGAAGTTAAATGATATATATGAATATCCTTAGACAAGGATTTTAACCACTAATCTAATCACGCGACAACAAAATTAAGATAGCAATGTAGACAGAATTTAAATAAGAGAACAAACCAATTGTGTTGCAATGATTCCAGTTGATCTGATTGATGAAAATGAATTCAAGGGTACTCTCTTGACATATCCTTGCACTGTAAGCATCAGTAAAAACTGATCTTCGGTAAACTCACTCACAGGAATTATGGATGTTATTCTTTCGCCGTCAGATAAAGATAAGATCTGTCCCAAAAGAACAAAATATGTTATTTAGGGCAACGTGTGTTACTTTCAAGTCTCTACCTGTTAAACTGTTATTAAAAAGAGGCACAAATAAGTTTTCAAATAAAAATGTTATTTTATAATAACCCCATTAAATTGTACTATCTCGATTGCCACAGTCTCTAAACCATTTTATGAGCCCATAGTCTTACACTACACAGTACACACCCAAACATATGTATCTGTTGCTCATTTTTCTCCATTATCTCACTTTCACCCAAACCTTTAAGTTGCTGTATGTAAACATTGTATACAAGTATACCCATTTTTCTAGTGTGTGCAGGTGTGTTGGTGTGTACAGAGAGAATAAGAAGAGATACTTGAACAAGTGGTGTGCCAGAAGCAGTCCGGCTACACTCTGGAATTTTGTAGGCGCGAGCTGAGTATACCGTTCCCTTATCACTGAAAATTGAATTTCACAAGCCACGAAATATTCAAATGAAATGAACTAAATTTGCTACAAGGCAATGATTTCAAATACTAACAATAACATAATTAACCACAACCAAGAAAAGAAACAAAAACTAAGGATTCTAAATAATGACCATATAATGTCATTTCTTAGATAAAGAATGACTGTTAACAAGCACGGCAATACCATACCCTAAACCCACCTATAAGTTTAGTATTTGTTAGAGAGCATCTCCATAAA
Organism: Vicia villosa; assembly: GCF_029867415.1. Classification (NCBI taxonomy): domain Eukaryota; kingdom Viridiplantae; phylum Streptophyta; class Magnoliopsida; order Fabales; family Fabaceae; genus Vicia; species Vicia villosa. Next base: position 172,218,369 of record NC_081183.1, on the reverse strand, counting down.
GAAGTCAGGACCAAAAAAACAGAGTATCTCTAGAAAGAAGCGAAACCATAATGCCATTAAATATATTATGAGTTTTTTTTTTATATGTATTTTATATCCTATAAACATAGAGTATCCTCTATTTTTCAAGGAACGATGTATCGCCATAATGGTAATACATATTCAATACTGTATCTGTGCATCACATGAAGGTGCATATTTATATTTAAAAATCTAGGTACTGCTCAAACCAAGATCGAAAACAAAGTTAAAAATATTTTTACTTATATTAAGATAAATGCTAGCAAAATTATCCTTGAGACTTGTTTCAACAGTATTTAATATTGGGTGAAATCTAATGCTGATCTCACTAATAGATATTGGATAGGGTGAATAGTGGGATTGTGGGAATAACATGTTCAGGCTATTTGTCCAAAAGGTTAGGGTTTTTTTTTCAATATGCCTTACAGAACTTCTATAGGTATGAGTCTCTTGAACAAAAAAAAAAAAAACAAGTCTCTTCATGTTTTTTCTGCATTGACCAAAATGGTTAGCTCGAATTTCAACAGATACCAGTCCACTTTAGAAACCACAATGAAAACATACCTGAAATAAAGGACATAATCATGTGCGCGACAAACAATGAAATCAGACATTGAATCATTCATTTTTAGTTTGCCTACTGATTTGCCAATTGTTCCACGATGTTGTAGGTTAAAAGTATTTGGCTTCATACGCTTCATATAACCTTTTCCACTAAGTGCCTGAAAGCAAAAGACACTGTCATGAACACAGTATCCATTTCCTGACCGATAGATAGAAGAAAAAAAGTGAAAAAGTAAGATTTATACTATAGTTGCCATGTACCAATAGCATTTCTTCATTTGGAATAACATCAATGTCCTCAAGCTGACCATTATCTGTGTCCTCCAAAATTGAACGCCTCGGACTAGCAAACTTGTTTTTCAAATCAACTGCTTCTTGTTCTATAAGCTAAAAACATGAGAAAATCAACAAAATTGTCAATCCCATATAAATTTAAAAAATTTCAGCAATGCTAACTGCCTCTCTATTAAGTCACATGTCACCTCTTTAAAAATTTAGAAAGAGGGAATAGTATGGTTTCGTAATTTCATTAGATCTCAAATATAAACTTCAACTATTAAAAATTGCAGTCAAGTCCAAACATTCACTTGAAGGTTGATGAGAATTGTTTAAGATAATTTTAAGGCCTGTTTTGAGACATCTATTTTTAATTACAAAATTGTCACCTTATTTTCCTTCTTAGAATTGGGAAATTAGTAGAATTTGTTATATAACTAAGAGGTGATGTGCATTTAATAGAAAAAACTTTAATAGAAATTGTCACTTTATTTTCCTTTCAAGGCCAATAAAGTTAAGACCTCCTAAGTAAACAAGCCAAGGATATTCCAAACAAATATCAAGTCTACAAGAAACACAGCATTCAAGAGGCATTCCTAGCCTTTCCCCTTGACGACAATGGAGCGTGTATTATTTTATTTTGGAAGTGGGGCATTGATAGGAAACCCTGAATAGGAGGGTTTATAAACGGAGAACAGCAATAACAGGAAAACTAAGTACAGTTAGGTAGTCAGGTTAGGTTGGAAATAAAAAAGTACTGAGGAAAGAGGGATAGTACAAGGATTCTTGGGAATTCTTGAATATAATAGCCTGGAAGATTCTTTGAATTATTCATGCTGTTGTTCTGTATTTCTCAATAACAGTGCACGATTGGAGCAGATTGCTAATTAGGAATTTCTAAATAAAACTAATTGGTTATCTAACTGCTGAACTCGTATTATGATCTATTGTATTTAGCCTTCACTTGTGCGCAATATCTCCTTGTTGATTATAGGAATAGCATTAACAATTTGGCTGAAACTTAAATAATACAATTTCATTTTTTTTTCATACCAGTATGCACTGACAAGTTGACTTAATAAGCTAACTCGGTAAGTAGACTGATCAACCAAAACTTCACAGAGCTAATTCAGTGACTTTTGAATGAGAAGAATACAGATTCAAAGTGATACTATACCTCCAGAATATTTTTCCTGGTGGACAACAGTTCCTCTAACTTGGAAATTTGTTCGATCAGAGATTTATTTTCAGCCACAAAGTGTTCGCTCTGCACAGTACAAAGCTTATAGTTCAGATATGCTCCTAGTACAGGTAAACTTAGAGAAATCTCAATAAAATAAAAACAACAATCATTATAGCCAGTGAAAGGTAGGATTCTAGAGCACCTCCCGAAGGGTCAGTCTTCTTAGGCTCATGTCCAAAAGAGCTTCAGCTTGTTTCTCAGAGAGATTGAACTCTGCAAAAAGATATTCTCGTTCACATTAAACAGCTATAAGATAGAGAATTTTAAGTCAAGGTTACATGGATATAATTTCAACAAAAAATAAGTTTTCAAACAACAAGGATGCAAAATAGAGTTTCCAACAGAAAAACTTCTAAGAAAATAGCCTATGTATATCATGTCTTAATTTACATATTCCGAGAAGAAAATTTGGAACCAATGAAATCAATCAACAAACTTAAAATTAGGAGTTCACCATTCCGTAGCCCGGCTGCAGCTATTGAGTTACTTGAAGCTCCACGTATTATGCGAATCACCGCATCCAGATTATTGAACCCAACAAGAATACCCTGAGTTTGTACATAACAACATTCAGTTAAAATGCTCATTAAAAAAGTGTACCTTCACTAATTAGTCTCACTCAATACTTGTCAGAAATTTAATATAAAACCATTCATACATTGACAAATGGGTCTAGAGTTCAATATTGCCGCCCACACACAAAATAATAGCAATCTATATGTTGGCCTTTGTAGCTTGGCATAGGGCATTCATTTGGATAAAAAATATTGTTCAATTAATCACTTAACACCAGCTTGGCCAGTTCCCACAAATTTGGTGATCAATCATTTTTTTTGGTTAAAGGGACCAAACCGAAACTCTTGTGATTAACCAATTTCGGCCAGACTAGTTATCCAGCCTTTCAACCAATGATTATACTTTGTGCAATGTGTCCAAGCTTTATACTCTATGTACAAGGGAAATTGACAGTACAAACACACACATAGATTCTCTGTTTTTTTGTGACATACCTCGACAATATGTCTTCTCTGTTGTGCTTTTGATAACTGAAATCTTGCACGTCTCTCAACAACAGAGCATCTGAAGTCTAAGAATGCCTGAAGTAACATTAAAGATTAAGCCAGGAAAATAGAAAGTAGCACTTCAACTTACAAAAACAAAGCCATCACCCTACAAAAAAATGACTAACACCAAATATAAAGAAAAAAAAGTCATTACAGGATACACACCAGTATAAGAAGCTAAAAATATTAGTGACTCCTGGCAGAAAGAATGTGTTATTAGGGAAAGTGGATACTGAATATAGTTTTTCAAATTAATAATTTTAGCTTTATTGCAGGTTAAATTTAAATGTTTCTATAGATTGTACAGGAAGAAAAATCAAATATTCATATTACACTACCAAAAACTCAAAAGAAAGCTTGTTGGCTAGAGAGGCCTTTTAAAGAAAGGGTAGGTTAAAAGAGCAATTTGGTCATGGAACTTGGACATGTAAAAAGTTACTTTACAACAACTGTGAGCACTCATTTTAAAGAGAGGATGAACACACTGCAGTTACAGTTGTGACAGCTAATGGTTAATTATTTGGTTGTTACTGGAAATTAACTAAATTGACTAACTAACACCTGAATAAACAAACTACGACAGAGAAGATTATTCTCTCACCAACGTAATGCAGTGGTGAGTCACTTAGAGAGATTTTTTTTCAAATAACCATAGATGATATGGGAAAAACACTGGACTACTGAAGCCATTAAGTACTCACCTGCAAAATTTCTTTCAATCCCATTTGTTTAGGTTGTCCGTTAAGAATGCTACAAAATTTCAAACGAAAAAGGTATGTTCAAATTAAGATGTGAAGTATTAATAAAGCATAATAATACAGATATAATATAATCAAGAAGTGACAGACAATATGCTGACAAATTCTTTAGAACCCATAGAGCCCAGATCAAGGACAAGAAGAAGCAATATGCATTTGGTTTAGTATATATAAAAATACCATGGAACCACTCCCTTCCAACGGAAGTGAAAAAAGAACCATCTATCATATGGAATAAGATAGAGGTCTGGCTCGGCCTATCCAATTCCACAATTCCAAATCAATATATGTAAATTTTCCTTAAATATACCAAGTACAAGTTGTATGCCGGTAAGAGAACCATACACCCACAGGGGATTCAGCGAGTGCAAAACTAAACGATATTTATTTATTAAAATGCAATCCCTAGATATGGCGAAAAGTAATAACAATCAATTGTCAGAATGGCCTTCATGATCAGAGAATCAGAGTATTTAAATTGGCTATTTTGAAGGAAAATAAAGGTGTAGACAACAAACTTACCCCACCATGTTACAACTAAATGTAGACTGCAGAGAAGTTAAGCGATAAAGATTATTCAAAACAATCAATGGATCTGAACCCCGCTTCAGCTGCAAAGTAGGCGAAATTAATCATCGTGTAATACAACAGTGTCTTTTTTTCATTTTTTTTTTAGGTTTCTTGCATGTGTCGTAGAACAAGAGAAAATAGGAATTAGAACCAAAGCCTATTTATATATTTTACCTCAATGACTACACGCATTCCAGAACGATCACTCTCATCCCTGATATCACTTATCCCATCTAAACTCTGCAAAGAAAACAAAATTAAAAAAAAAAAATGTAAAAGCAGAAATTTTAGGTTGTGGCTGCCTGTTAAAATGATTGGCACCCTTCAAAAACCCAGAGAAGGCAGAAAACATCAACAATATTTGAAACTTACAAAGTGGAAACCTCTTGAGTATAAAACATATGATATGAGACAAAAACCACAGGCAAAATCCAAAGGTTCAAAACAAATGTTAGAAGAGGAAAAACAAGAGAAAGTAAAATTGATATTTAATATATTTGTTGAATCTTTTCTAAACATAAGAATATATTCAGATTACAAAAGTTTATACGGACATCATCCTTCACTTAATTGGGGCTAAACCTGCTCCTATTTCTAACTAACTCTGACGCAGTTAATTAAGACTTACGACTAACGGTGCTGATGTGGCACTCTAACAAAACTAATTAGAGCCATGTGGCTCTATTACAAGCTGTCATATTGCATATTAATAGTAAACCCTTAGATAACTATCTCAAATACTCACACAACAAGATACAAGACCAGTGCAATATCTCTACAATACCGAATAGGAAATTGCATTTCCCTTGAGAAGGAAAACCAATAGAACAGAAGTTCTGGGAGACAATAGAACAGAAGTTCAGCTGAAATTCAAGAGGAGAACCAACAAGAACCAATGAAACAGGTAGAAACTGATACAGAAAAACAATAAAGGGCAGCACCCAATAAAGAGGCGAAGAATGTGGAAGCAAAAGCAAAGACATATAATGGTCAAGAATCCGAGTCATATTCAGCCATGTATGGGGGTAGAGGTCATGGAAACTAGCCTACAAATGCAATAACCTGCAGAATCAAAGTCATGCCGTGGACGGGGTAACAAAGGTATGTACACTTGTGACGTACAGTAAAAGCACCAATGGTTGTGCGGGTGATGATGGCGCGGATGAAATGATGAGGGTGCCAGAAATACAAGACCTGGTGACAACCTTGAAGACCTACCACCACTACCCAAATCATTGGACACGGTCTTGGCCAATCTGTGGGCCTAATGGGCCCTTCAAACCAAAAGAATTGGGTATTTCAGAAACAAAAGACCATCATCCATCTATATCAGAGCCATCATGTTTCATGCAATGGGATCCTGGTGGAAATTTTAAAAAGAATAAAAAATTCTTCTTTTTTCCACCTCAAGGACAAGGTCAATGTTTAGGGAGGGAGTACTAAAAATTGAGAGGGTTGTAAAGGCTCACTTTGTTAACAGAAAAACATAGGGAAAGTTAACGAGAGTTGAGAGGAAGACGGGTCTTTGGGTGAGGATTAACATCAAGGAAGGTCCAAGATCACTTGAATATCCAAGGATAGTGAGTGATCTGTTACATTCTATTTATTCGATAATAATTCAGTTTTATTAAATGTGGTTGAGTTCCTATAACAGCCCAGTATTATATATTATCCAATAACTACCCCTACAAATAGCTGAAGAAGAGAGAAAGGGAGAAAAGGTAGTAAGACTAAAGAAAAGTTGGGCTAGGAAATTAAAAAAGTTTCCACAAAATTTATATAATAATAATTAATATTGTCTCAAAAAACTTACATGGCACTCATGTTTCAAAATTTAGGTACTAAACACCTTGTTTAAAAAGTGACCTCACAGAAGTTAGATCAAATATCTAGTTTTAGAAGGCATAGTCCTTTTTATCCCTCAGACAGAGCCTTATTACACTTAAACAGAAGTCAGTTACATGCAATTCCAAGAAGACGTAAATTGACAATGACATTTATAGCATTTGAATGAAAAAGAAGAAAAAAATACTATTTAAAACACATCAATACCTTGCTTTCCACAAGATCAGCAATCTTCTCAACCAAAGCTGATTTGTTTGTCTGGTAAGGAATCTATTCCAATCATAAAACAGAACTTGTAAGGAATCTGAATCCAGAGAATAAAGCATGTATTTCAAATGTCAGAATCTGAAAGAATCTAGAGAACTACCTCTTTAATTATTATTGCATTCCGTTTCGACTTAGAATCAAGCAATTCAACATCAGTTTTTCCTCTGACAACAACACGTCCACGACCAGTACGGTATGCTTCCAAGATCCTTAAGAAAAGTAAGTATATACATCTATCATACGAGACATCAAACGGTGCATAATTTTTGGGAAGGCACAAAATGTAATACAACATACTCGTGAAGGTTTGATATCAAACTTATAGATTAAAACAAGGTCACAGTTTTCAAGTGCCACAGACTTCTGTAACAGAAGATGCCAGATTCTCTTCAAGGCTTGTTTTATTTTATGTGAAGCCCTCAATTTCTATCATGTAATCACCATTCTTGATTGAAGAACGAAAGAGATGAAAATGCAAATAATGTATGATGCAACACATCAACTTTCCATATACCATCACCAAAACATTCACCGTGTTTATTGATTTGCAACTGACAAGTAATCAGTTAAATTGCTACTACCAGCTAAACGGAATGCTACAGACAACATGATATTTTAAGTTTATATTGACACAGTTAATATAAATTTGTCAGCCAACATAAAAAACTAAAAACCTTTATGAAATATAAATAAAAAAGGGGTCCTTCCAAGAACTTGATAGACTCACCCAAGGTTTCCCATAATCAGCCCTCCTGTTGGAAAGTCGGGTCCCGGCATGTATTCAAGTAATTCTTGCAGCTACAACAGACCAGGTAAAATTATAAAAGTTAAAAGGAAAGAGGGGACAAAATAATAAGATTAAAAAGCCTACAAAATAGTAACTGAAAAATAATAAAATGACTATGCTTTCATTTCTCAAGAACTATTTTACTTATGAACGCTGAATTGGCATTTGCATTACACAGTTATGCAAATGAACAGTTACAAGACAATTCTTAATTTGACAACTGGCAAGTTTATTAAGGAATTGGCTGTTCTTAGTTAGTGGAAAAAATTTGGTTTGTTGTAACAGTGACTTTTTAGTTGTGATAAGACCAACACATTCTTCAATACATTATGATTGATCCATTCCAAAAAAGCTGACAAATTTGATTCAAATTAATCGCTTTTTGAAAGTTTGTCAACCTTCTAAAAAAAATAATCATGAAGTGTGTCTCAGAGACCTTTCCAAAAAGTGCATTGCAAGTAACTGTACTTTGTTAGCTGTTCTGTGGTGTATCTGGCTGTACCTATGTTCTTAATGGATTTCCATTTTATCAAAAAAGAAAGTGAATTTGGGCACTCACAGTAGCCTCTGGATTATGTATTATAGCACAGAGCACATCTACTACTTCTCCGAGATTATGAGGAGGGATATTAGTTGCCATGCCAACCTGGTGAATATAAGAATATAAAGCTCTACGTCAGAAGATGCATATGTATGATTTACTGATGAACAAATATCAGGAATTCCAATATGCAAAAGGGATCCAAAATCACCGCAATCCCAGAAGAACCGTTCAACAATAAGGTTGGAAGACGAGCAGGTAGGACTGACGGCTCTTTCTGTGAGTTATCAAAATTTGGAACGAAATTAACCTGCAACGAGGAATGAATACACATATAAAGCACTCAATATTGATGTCAAATTAAATCAGAAAACCCAAAAGGCAAAGAACTGCAGTGACTGACTGTATCTTGATCAAGATCTGCCAACAACATTGCTTCAGCAAGTTCCTGCATATTTAGACCAAGAACTAATTAAATTCTTTCAAAATGTATGCCAAAATGCAAATCTATTCAAAGAACATGAAAGACAATGATCGCAAATCCAAAACTCTGAACATTTTCTTTTAGGCTAATAAAACTTCATGTCAATCCCCTAAAACAGGTATTTGGACAAGAAAGATTCATACAATTCCTTCCCTATATTTTCATATAAGCAAAAGCAAGAACTATGTAACAATAAATTCTTTTAATCACTAAAATACTATGGAGAAATGCACTTCCAGCACCTTCTGCAAAAAATAATTAGTGACTCTTTAGGTTTAATTAAACACCAAGTTCTTAAGTCATGGTCCCTTTAACACTCCCTTCCAATATTAAAAAGGAATAAGACTCTTTGAAGAAGAGAATTCCAACTATAATCATTTGTTAACAACAGAAATTTAGATAAGAAATGTGCATATGATGTCTAAGCAACACAATACCAAACAATAACTAACTAAAACTCAAGAACTGGTCATTCATGTTTATGAAGACAAAAGTTGTGTTTCCTAGAAGTTCCTTGTTAGATTAATCCTCAAGACCCAATTTAAACAATTCTTTTTAGCACATCCTGCAATAGCTTCTCAAGAACAAATCCTTCAGACTTCTGATCTGTAGCTAAATCAAGTACAAAAAACATTATTTTAAAAGCAGAATCCCTTCAATAACTGATGGATGTAAGTTATATGATCTTTCAATTTTCCTTTCCTCACATTTGTGAAAAGGAAACATATCTCATAATATCAAATTTCAAGTTTGGCGTCTCGAATGTATTTTTAAAACTGCTTACAATTGGACAAAAAATAACTGTTTGTTTACTGACATCAGAACTCTGGCATGACTAAAAATTTGTGCACAACTTTACCTACCAGTAATTAGCAAACACAAATAACTATTGATTGGAGAGTCTGATAATATATATCAAACTTTGTGGTATAAAATTGAAGTTAAACTATTAGAAAAGTAGAGTTAATATTTAAAGAGTAAGGCGTTAAACACATACTTCCAATCTGCACTCTGTGTAACGCATCGCAGCAGGAGGATCAGCATCAATTGACCCAAAATTTCCATGACCTGAGACCAAAGGACTTCGTAATGAAAAATCCTGAAAAACATTGGAAAAATATAAATATAAAAGCAGAAAATAAAATGATAGTAAAAGTCTAGGAGAGAATCTGCAAACAGCATCACTACAAAAAGTAATTGCATAAATTACATGCCAAAAGACACTAGGTGAAACAACAGGAAATTGCACTCTCAGTAGAGAGAAAGGATATTTCTTCAGTTCCAACTTCCAATCCCCCATAACACACAAAACATAGGCAGACTAAGAAAATGATGGAATGTCAAATTACCACATCCAAAAAAACTAACATCCATCCCACGCTTCAGGGGAATAGCTAGAATATTTGGCCAAAAGAAGAAACTGGGTGGTGGGAAAACGAGTAGTAAGCACTGTTGTCAATAGCGCTCAATAAATTGACGGCCTTGTTTACACCAAGCTGGTGCCCTGCTCTCCAGTGACAGGTCGAACACCAGCAACTATGATATGTGGGCGTCTGACATCAACTTTGGCTTGGAGGTCTAGATTATGAAGATTGCCTCATCCATGACAGATGAACTTTTGCATGTCACTGACCGTCCTTGATGGGATAGCATTGATGTCCAACTTTGTATTGTCACCAAATCAACCATTTCTCATTTGGAGAGGAAGTTGTTTAACGCTACGGGCCAAACGCATTGAGAAAAATTGAAATTTTATTAAGGGTAAGAATTATCAGGGGAAATTATGATTAGCTTCATAAATTCAAATTATCCTCTTGAAGGGTAGTAGCTTGTCTCTTAAGTAAAATACTTATCTACCTGGTATCTATAACATATCCATAGATGGAAATAGCAATACTGTTGATTATTCCAAACTCATACTTACATAAGGCACCATAAGGTTACTTATAACCTAAGAATAGTAAAAACTTGGACAAATCATGATAAGACATAATCTTAACAAATTTCCATATACTACTTATCGTATAAAAGATAAATTCCCTACAAGTAAGGGAAGATATAATTTATAAATAATCTAAATAGTAAAATTTTTATCAAATCCCAAAATAAAAAAGAATCATAATCAATTGTGGAATGATAGTCGTGCATAATTAACTACAAAGAATGATAGCAATTTAGAGAAAAGCAGCTATTAAGTGTTTGGATTAGCTCATTTTAGGGATATAAATCACAATGGCTCCTTTTATCAACTTTCTATGATATGTGTTATATGATACTACAGATAAGAAACTATTGACTCGGCAATCCAGTATATCTTTAAGATGAAGAGAAAATAAAACAAAAACAAAAAAGCAAAAAAACATTGTTTTACCTGGGCCATCCGAACCATTGAATCATATACAGCAGAGTCACCATGAGGGTGGAATTTTCCCAATACCTACAAGAAAAATGGGGTATAGCAGCTTATATTACACTGTTCAAACTCCAAACATAGGTCTAGATGAATTTATTGAATGCTTCATTATTATTAACTAATATTTAAAATTTTGTTATTAACCTCTCCAACAACTCTTGCACATTTCTTGAATGGTTTTTTGGACGCAAGGCCGAGCTCGTGCATTGCAAATCTGCATTCAGAATATTAGCTTGTCTTGCAATAACATCTCAATGAGAACTGTCAAATTTAAGCAAACTCCAAATGTAAAAAGTATGATACAGTGTGAATTCCGTATGATATGTAATGGATAATGGATCTATATCCTAATTAATTACTTTTTTCTATAATTTCCTAAAGTTCCCTCAAGTTAAAAGTTTTATAGTATTCAAATAAGTGGTTAATGGTAAATTTTATGTGTCTATTCATGTTTCAGTTCCATCGATAGTAAGTTGTGAAACTAAAATCAAAAGAAGTTAGTGGAGAATTTGAATAGACATTCAAGAGTTCAAAATATATTCCCCTAGATTATTGCTACTTTGCAAACTATAAGTGGTCATCTCAAATTGAAAATCTTCATAAGAACTAAACAATGACAACAACCATTAATTCACTATATTGAGACATCAATCTGAGTGAGTTTTTCATTACAATATCTTTCAATGTTTGGTTTGAGATTTAAGAAAAAAAGAAGAAAATTATTAAAATTGGCCTCCTTTTAGGACTAAGTCAAAATTAAAGAAGGAAAAATCTCAATGATTAATTTAAAAAATCTCCGGCAACCCTCAGAAACTATTTAATAATTGATGTAAATAACCAAAACAAAAAAGCAACCGAATTCACAAATTTGTAAAATTTTTCAAACCAGAAAAATCACCACAAGGGGAAAAGCCATCAAATCCATTTAAATTTCAACCTTTATATCTCATGAACGAAATATAAATAAATTTCAAATGAAAAAATTCAAAACTTCCAACAAACATCAATCAGTAATCTCATTGACTTGTCTCCTAACAAACTAACTCAACATGAGAGTTTCGAAAATGAGTGTCAAAAAGACTCTACATGCTCTTGCAAGAGCGGCCACATCCCAAGCTAGTTTCCATATTTTTATCGATAGCCCGACATGCATTCAATTCATTATTATGAAATAAATCCTATAAACATCCTTGGTAGCAAAAAAATAAAAAAATAAAAACATGATAAAATTAGCATATACGTCAAAATTTTCTTCAGTTCTTCAATCAGAAAATCACACAATAATAATAATAAAAAAAACAATTAAGTTTGCAATAAAAAGTACTAACAGAATCCTTCTATGAACCGGCTTCAACCCATCCCTAACATCCGGCAAAGCACGACCAAGCAAAACCGACATAGCATACGCCATATAAGCTTCCGTCGCCTCTTTATGAAGTTCAGTCAACACAATCCTCCCCTCACTCCTCTTAACAACATCACTCCCGTTACTATCCACCACCGCCAAACCTCCATTTCCATTTTGCTCCGGTTCGTCACGGAATCCAACGGAACTAGAAGCCTTGATAGACGTGGAGGGAGGACGGCGTCGGGAAGAGGCGGAGAGGAATCGGATGTCCGACGTAGTGCGGCGGAGAAATGAGAGGCGAGTGACGGGAGTGAAAGGGGAGAGTGTGAGGAGTCTGAGTGCGGAAGAGAATGCCATTGAGGAGTTGGTGTGGAGATTGAGGGAAGAAGAGGGTTTCATAGGGTTGTTGAAGGCATTGGAGATAGTGTAGTGTGGATTTTGAGTTCGAAAATTTTAGGGATTTTGTTGAGAGAGAGAAGAAAAATGAAGAGATTCTTAAACCCTTTTGGTGAGGTTCTCTATGGTGTTGTTGCGCGCCAAGGTGTGGATTTCGGGATTTTTGGATGTAGAAATATCTATCTAATGCTCACAATCTATCTTCTTTACTTACAGTTTTTAATCTTAAACAAGGGTTTTTTAATTTATTATTTTTAAAAAAATTAAAGCTATAATCTCTAAATTTCTCTTGTTATTAATTTTGGAATTTTTTTTAAATAACCATGTATTATAAACAAATTACGCAAATAACCATACTTCGAAAAAAATTACACAAATAACCAAGTTTCAGAAAACATTGACACCAAGGCGCCATGTGAGATGGCGCCACCATTGTATCAGATGAAGGGAGGCGCCATTTGGGATAGCTCCTATGTACAACTTTTCTGCAATAAGCCATCTCAGATGGTGCCTTGGTGCATTTTCAAATGGAAAATTGAACAAAAATATACAAGGAGGCGCCATATGAGATGACTCCTCCTCCTAAAAGTTGAAGGGAGGCACCATTTGATATGGCTTATTGGGACTGAGTGTGCCATGTCAGATGGCGCCTAGGACTAAAAAAAAGGGAATAAGCCATATGAGATGGCGCCTTGGTGTTAAGGATTTCAGAAATCTGGTTATTTGCGTAATTTTTTTCGAAACGTGGTTATTTGCGTAATTTTTTTTTAATACATGGTTATCTTTAAAAAAATTCATTAATTTTAGTCTCGTTTATTTTTAAGATCAAGTTTCATATTTTAAATGATTTTTTATAAAATGTTATTTGATAAACCAAGTATTTGGGCTCTAGTGCTAAAGGACTTCCTGCAAAGGACGATATTCGGGGAATACTAAACTCTGGATTAATAGGGTCTTTTTTCCCTAGGAATCAGAGAGCTATAAGCCAAAAAAAAAAGTTATTGATAAAATTTTAAAATATTATTTATAAAATGGTATTTCTTTCGTTTCATAAGTGACTCAGCCTACCATTTTACACAGAAAAAAAAGTGAATAAAAACAAGAGAGAATAGTATTTTTAAAATAGTAGTGTAATTTAATTTCAAGTGGTTAAAATTTAACAAATTTTTGGGTTTGTTCCAAGAAGCTTGTCTTTGAAGATATCAAGAAATTTTAGTGATGATTCCAAGTTGAATGGATCAACATGCAAATGCCATGGTAATGATAAAATCTTGAGAGGTTGGTACATGGTTAAGTTACAATAACATAAATATGAAATTTGTAATTTGTACAAATGTCGTGTCATTCATTATATTGCAATACAATTTTTGAAAAATGAGCACAATCATCTGACCAAAAGTAATTTACCTTGTGACGGGGCGAGAATTTGTTAATTCATTTGAGCCTTAGTATCATGATCCATATCGATGTTAGAACTGTGAATTTGTGCATAAGTAATTAGTTCAACGTTGATTTTTGCATGGATTCTTATTTTGTTTTTTGAAACACCGGAACCAAAACCATGTATTGTGATTGGAAAATGTTGGTTGCTAGGAGGTTGAAAAAGAAAGAAAATTATGGTGAAGAAAAGAAAGAAAATTGTGGTGAAGAAAAGAAAGAAAAAAAGAAGAAAAAGAAAAGAACATGAAAAAGCCTTGAAAGAAAAAAATTGGCAACCATTATATGATAACATTAAGGTTTAGCAAAAGAGCAAAGAGAAAACGGTGAATAATTTTTTACTATTTAAAATTTTGAGAAGTGATTGCTCTCATAGGTTTAGGCAATTTTAATTCATTTACCTTTATATATGATACTTTTTTGTTAACAAGTCATGTTACAACCCATGAAAATACTCTGCGATTTGTACTTTTATGCTTATAATATGAGCTTTTTATCAATGCATAATTTAATCATGGTGTTAGCAAGATTGTTGGGTGTGAGTCAAGTCCTTCATTTTTGTTCTTTATCTTTTGACGAAGACGTGAGCTAGGTGTGATTCATAATTGAGCATGGGTTATCTTGGAATGCTGGACATTAGTTTTTTGTTTAGAATTTGTTTCTTGGTCATGGTTTGGTTGTAGTATAGTGATAAGCATTACTTTGATTGCGCTTTTGAAAATTTGAGTCATGCCTTTCTTGTTTCATCTTGTGATTTCTTAGAGGTTGCTCTTATTTTTTTAAAGGTTTTTAAGACTCTTGTTTGAGGACAAACAAAGATTCAATTTGGGGAGAGTTTGATGATGTAAACTCAAGCTTCTTAATGAAGGACTTTGTTTTGATAAAGACAAATCTCTTAGTATCAAGAAGGCAGAAATGTTATTCAAACATAAAGTATTTTAGTCAAGACTATGGTTCAAGCATAAAAAAAAAAGGTATAATAATGACTCTTACAAAATACTTAAGTCTTAGCTGCTCAAAGTAATAAAAATCACTACATACCTTATCCATGCCCATAACACAAAAGTCTTAGGCAAATTTATCAAGTTTTCCTTTGTGCAATGAATTGTTGCATTGGTGCAATTGATTGCTCACTGAAGCATTTTCAAAAATATTGCCTGAAAGACTTGGCAGATTTTCTGTCTTATTTGTGCAATCGATTGCTGTTTTTGAGCAATCGATTACTCACTGAAGCTTTTTCAAAAATATTGCCTAAAAACACTTAGCAGATTTACTATCTTATTTGTGCAACCGATTGTTGTTTTTGTGCAATCGATTGCTCACTGAAATTTTTTGAAAAAATATAGTTGTTGGCACTTGTGCAATCAATTGTTGTTTTTATGCAATCAATTGCACCCCGTGTTGAAGCAGGCATAGCGGCAAACAACAAAAGTTTTGGAAATATTTATCCGGGATTTATCATGTCCACAGAGATGGTGAGAATGTCATTCAACAGTTTCTACGGTTTCGAACTTGGGTTTGAATGACAAAAGTATAGGAACGGAAAAGTAAAATATATGAACAGAAAATAATCCATTCTTCGGAAAGATAAGACTTATCAAGCTTTGCACATGGTCTACTTCTTACAGACTTAAACTTGTCAACCAGTTATACTCAACCCACGATATTCGTCTATGTTATCACATATTTCTCACATAAGTGTTCATCTCTGAAGCACCTACGAGACAATTCACAACTAAGGTTATCTCTAACGCAAAGTCGCGAGAACATTCGTATTCTCGCGTCGACGATCGCTCGTGCGCCGCTCAAACACGAAAGCATTAAGTACAGATACCCACAATGATTGTTAGCTCTAAATCTATCTCTAGAGTTCAGAAACTAACAAATAATCATCCTAGATAAGGATTCAAGAAGTTTATCTCTAAAGCAACCCAAATCCCAAGCACAAAGCAAAAATCTAAGACAACAATCAACACTGATTTATAAAGCAAGTTAAATATAACGTCATGGGCGACAAATATACATGAGTTTAAAGTAAATACATACACAAAACCCAACTATAAGAGAAAACACAAAGAAGATGAGAAATAAACTGAAGATCTCCCGGGTTGTCAGCTCCGATTGATGAGCAATCCACCTCTGATCATCCAAATGCAAGCTCCATAGGTGTTTTCTAAGTTAATCTAACCAAAAAATGATGTTGATGGTGTTGGGACTCAAAAATACTCAACCCATGACCTAAAAATGTTATTTTTTTCCATTTTTAACAAGTCTAAAAATCTTCAGATCGCTTAGCGGCACAGACATCCACTTAGCGGACTCTGATGTCATGAAAAAAAATCAGATTTTGTTTTCGCCATAACTCGAGAACCGTAACTCTGATTTGCGTCTGGTTGAAGCGTTGGAAAGCTTATTCAATGCTCTATCTAATAATGACTAAATGGTAACCAAATTGATGATTTTTATCATCCTTATTTTAAGCCTTATTCTTTGATGAATTGGTAAAATTTGCATTCTTGAAGCTTAGCCTTTGGTCTTTATTATTCAATGCTCCAAATATGCATTAATACCTATAAAATGAATGGAAAACTATTGATTGGTATCAAAATAAATCAAAAACACAAGTATGCACATAGTTACACAAAAGTTAGGATTTTATTACAAAAACCATAAGAATAGCATTGATAAGTGCCACAAATATATACTCAAAATATCGATATTTTGACACTTATCGCCCTGTACGAATCTGAAAAACCATAAGTTTTTTCAACACCCTTTCATGCACCACTTCGTGGAACCATTTCATTTTAACTTGACATTTGTTCATGGTAATTCTTCATTCTTTTGTCATGTTTCAAAAGAGTGTTATGTACATATAAATACAAAGAATTTCAAATCACAAATTACCTCTTCCAATCAAACTTTTAGAAATTTCCAGAATCCACATTGTCATTCTTCAACCTTTATTCAAGATATTTTTTGCATACTTTCATACTATCCAAACCAGAAAATACTTGAGCAATCAATTACTTTAAGTACTTGTGAATTATTGTTATTGGAAGGGAAGATCAATCATATTGATACATCACTCAAAGTGATAATTATTCTACAAATTTCATATTCCTAAAAACTTGTTGTATTCATATCTTATTTCCAGGATTGTTGGAATTAAGATTACTTGGTTTTGTAATTTCTTGTTGTCCACAATTGTTGGAAACAATAGAGTAGCAAGGAAAGGATTGTTTTTTTTGTTCTAATTGGTTGGTTGTATCTTGCTGTACAGAATTGTTGGAAGCGAGAAAGTCACTTTGGGAGGATTGTTCTCTTAGTGGACTTAGTGTAAAATCCAATAAGATTGTTCTTGGTGTTTGTGTGGGTATTGTACAAGTCACAAACAATAGTAAAATCTCTTTCATGTTGAAAGGGGATTGGAGTACTATCGGACTGTGAGGGGAACCAGTATACATCCGCGTGTCCTTTATTTTTCCGCACTCTATTGCTTTCATAATCTCACCATAAACCAGAAAAATAATATCCTTCATAACTAAAACCAGATAATTTTTCAAAGTTCTAATTCACCCCCCCCCTCTCAGGCGCACTCTTAAACTTACAATTGGCATCAAAGCAGGTTATAGGTAACTTGTTTTCCAAAAGATCCTGATGGCTTCCGCAAATCAAAATCCAATTTTTAGAGACGGTGACAGCAACAACAGACCTCAATTGTTCTGTGGACAATACTTCGACTTTTGGAAATTTCGGATGAAGGCTCACTTAGAAGCACAAGGAGAAGAAGTATGGGAGGTTGTCCTAGATAGTCCTTTTGTTCTTACAACTGTTGTCGATGGCGTTGGTTTAAATAAACCTAAAGGCTCATGGAATGACAACGATAAGAAATAAGTTCTTGCTGACAAAAAGGAAATCAATCTTCTTCAAGGTTCAGTTAGCATGGATGGATTTTTTTGTGTTTCGGCATGCACAACGGCAAAAGGAATATGGGATACATTAGTAGAAACTCATGAAGGAACCGTTGAAGTTAAGAGATCTCTATTAACTACATTGAGTCAAGAATGCGAGTTATTTAGAATGCAACTTAGAGAATCCATTCTCGACTTACAAAAAAGATTTGTTCACTTAGTAAATCAATTAAGCGCACTTGGAAAGAAACTCACTACCGAGGAACAAAATCTAAAAGTGCCTAAATCCATAACCAGAGAATGGCAACCGAAAGTAACGGCGATGTGCGAGAAGAATAATCTATCTAGAATGACTTCTGCAACATTGTTCGATAAACTTCAAGAATATGAAACAAAACTCGGAAGACTTGAAACACATAAAATTCAAGTAAAAGATTCAAAAGACATTGTCTTAAAGACGATAGTAAAACATCATGATAGCAATCAAGAAGAGCCCACTAGTGAAGATGAAGATGATTTTATCAAGAAATTTGAAAGTTTCTACGAAAAGAAAGGAAAAAGGAGATCATTAAAGGGGAAGCACCAACAAAGAAGGTTAAATGCTTTGAATGCGGATAAAAAGGACATGTCAAAAGTGAATTCCCTACACTTGAAAAGAAGAATAATTTTTTAAAAAGAAATAAGGACAAAAGGCCAAAGAAAGCATATGTAGCATGAGAGGACAGTGAAATAAGTTCATCTTCAGATAAAGAACATGTGAATCTTGCATTGTTAGCAACACATCATTCTGATGATGAAGACGACGAGGTTAGTAATGAATTTTTCATTTATGCCAATGATGCACAAGGTGCCATAAATGAACTCTTGAATGAATACAAAATGTTGTATAGAACTGTATCAACATAAGAGAAACAAATCAAATCTCTTGAAGAGAAAATTGATATTATGCAAAAAGATTTCGAGGTTGCAAAATAATAATATGTTAATAAGAAAAACAAAAATCTACATGTAATAATTGTGAATCACTTTCTTTCCAAATTGTCCAATTAAAGAGAGTTCTTAGAAGATATGAAAAAGGACAAATTGGTTTGGAGGGTGTCCTTAGTCAACAAAGATATTCTAATGATAAAAGTGGGTTTGGTTATTCAAAGTTCTCAAAACCAAGTTCTAACAAAACTATTTTTGTTAAGGATAATGACCATACATCCCAAGAGAAAGCTAACAAGCCTAAAGTGGTTCATCACCATCCTAAGAAAAGATTTCCTAAAAAGAAACCTTATGTTCCTAGATATTGAAGTAATTTTGTTCCTACATGTTTTTATTGTGGTATTGTTGGCCATACACCTAATGCTTGCTATGTTCGAAACTTTAGTGTGGCAAGTAGACATTATGTGTGGGTTAAGAAGGGAACTAACTATGATGGACCCAAAGCATATTGGACACCAAATCAAACTTAATTTGTTTTGTAGGTGTGCTTAAGGGCCACGTAACTCTATGATGTTTTGACTAATGGTGGTTCTAAGCATTTGATAGGAGACATAAACTATTTTTCGTATCTAGTTCTAAAAGCCCAAGGGTTATTTCACATTTGGGGAATACCTTAAAGGAAGAATTCTTGGTATTGGCAAAGTTGAAGTACTAACTTTCACATCCAATTGAAGATGTACTTTATGTTGAACGACTAAAGCAAACTCTTCTATGTTCTATGTTAAATGATTAATGCATGTTTATCATTTTATTATCTTTCACCCATCTCTCCCTTCTTTTTTATAATGTCAAAGGGGGAGAAAGGTGTTATGTGTTATGCTTGTGTATTTTCTTGTCTTAAAATTTGAAGGTACAAAAAATCCTTCAAGATGATCAAGTTCAAATAATCATAAGTAGGGGTGCTCGCGGTGCGGTTTGGGCGGTTTTGACGAAAAAAATCATCCGAACCGCAAGAGAAAAAATAGTGCGGTTTGGTTTGGTTCGGTTGGCTTTTAAAAAAAATCCGAACCAAACCAAACTAATGCGGTTTGGTTCGGCTCGGTTGGTTCGGTTTTTTACAAATATTTTATTGAGCCATACATACACATATAGATGACTATATAATTTTGTATTTAGACAATCATACACTATCAAATAACAACAAAACTCGTCATATTTTGACAACAATTTTCCATTTAATATGTAAAAATTAAATTAGACAAAAGTGGAATATTAAACATAAAATAATAGCATAAAATAATATAAAAATTATTATAATGAAACAAAAAATTGAAGAGACGAAAGATTAGTGAAGGTGAAAAAGAAAAAAAAAGTGTTAAGAGATTAGATAAGAAGATGTGCGATAAAAACGAAACTGAAATACAAAACATTTACATAAAAATGAGAAGTTGAAAAAGAAAGAATATAAGAGAGTACAGAGACTATAGAAGAAGAGAGAAGATGTATGTGGCAAAGAAGGTGCGATAATGTTATTAGAGATTTGAGAAGATCAGGATTGAAATTATATGTGTAAGAATGAGAAAGTTGTTCGTAATCATAAGGCTAATGTATAATAGGTTTAAGTTTGGGTTGGATGTGAGTTAAGTAAATTTTAGGTTGTAACATAATGCGGTTTGATTCAGTTTGGTTCAGTTTACAAAATACAAACCGCAAACCGAACCGAACCGTGCAGTTTTGTTAAAAAATGACTCAAACTAATCCGAACCAAATGCAGTTTTTTGCGGTTTTGGTTTGCGGTTTTCTATTGGGTTGGTTTGGTTTTGAACACCCCTAATCATAAGCTTCACATACAAAGAGAGAAGCTAGACCGTAAACACAAGAAAGAGGGTCTACCTTTATGTCAAAAGTATATGGAGTGCGTATAAGGTGAATCTAAAAATATACTTCCGGATTAAATTTTGAAAAAAAATATGAGGTACATCTCAAACATATTTTGGTGGGAAAATGATGCGCCATGAAATGCAAAGAGGCATTTTCAAAAAATTTTAGGATGTTTGGTGGGATTAGCAATCCCCGTTTTATAAAATATGAACTATACACCTACCCAAAGTTTGAACTATATACCAGGTGAATGGATAGTCTAAAACTACTCAAATATTTTTCTGAGACAACTTATAAGCCATGAAATCACATCATACATTGATGTTTGCAAATACTCTACAAAGTTTAAGTTTGCAATGTGACATGGATAATTTTTCTGGGACTTTATTACATGTCATTGGCACGAGAATCACATCATTCTCCTCCTTTTGAAATCGGATTTTTTCTCTTCCTCAATATTGTCTGCACGAGTTATCGCTTCCTTTTCCTCAATGTTGTCTACGTGCGTAATCCCGCTTGATGCATCTTGAAGTTCTAGTGCATTTTTTACAAACATAAACAGTCTCCACAATGTGTAGTTGCTCTATATATCACAATGATAATAAAATGAGTGAGTAGTTCAATTACATTTGCTAAACAAAATCAAAACTTTACAGACAAGTTTAGAAATGAAGGAAAGCAAGCAACATCAGTATCGAAAGAAAATAACACGACAAACCTGAGAGTCAAGATCAAGGGTTACATCTTCCATATTAACTTTGAAATCTGGATTACTCTCATTAACTATCTCTAATGCCTTGCGGAGGTTATCATGAGACAATTTACTGATATCCGCTGCAAGTAACGGTTTCTCCATAGATGACAGTTTCCTAAAGTATTGTCAATCATAAGGGAGTTTTAGAAAAGAATAATTTGCGAGACTAAACACTAAACTAACAGATAATATGTAGCACTATTTTACTGAAATTTGACTTAGACCACAAAAAAGAATATCGGGCGACTCTTTCACAAACCTGCACTTTGCAATCATTGTTGATTTGAGATTCGTCAAAGCTTGATCAGCCTCAGACAACTGGAACAACAGAAATTAAATGTGCAAATTACCATCTGAAATACTTTTCCTAAGTAACATACATCAGTTGATTTTAAAGTTTAAACACAACTCTGTAAAAAAAAAAATGAACCAACCTCATCGCTTAATTTCCTAGTCATGTTGGCATAAGTGGCTTCTTGTGCAAGCTTTTTGTTCAAATTCTCATGTGCTTCCTTTGATAGTTCATTCTCCTGAAATAATCAAATAAAGAAAAATTATGTAGTTACCGACAAAGCAAGTTTCATTCATCTGAAAAAAGTTTAAAATTACCAATTTAGTGACTTTAGGCGAAAGATGCGACCATTTCTCCTCAAATTCGCCCAGCAAGAACTTGGCCATCTTATGGACATCATGGTCTTTATCATTGTACTTCATTGCATTATTAAAAATCAGCCTTACATCAGCATATATCTCCCTCGCATTTTTATAACCAGAGCCATCTTTAGCCTTCATTTTTCTTTGTATTGTGCTAAAATCCATAGGCTGTTCAATGATCTAGGGGAAGAAAAACAAACAAATTGGGTTTGAACGAAGAGTTAGCAGTGAGATATGATAAAATAGATAAATACCAAGCTCTCGGGAAAGCTACCACTAGTACTAGAAACTATGAAGCATGGACACTAGTAATATTTTTTCAGAAGTGTCGGTGCTACAATGCCAGAAACACTGACCAAGCAAATATCTAAACCATTTATGTAATGATTATAGTTATAGTATAAGGGAATAGAAAAGCTTAAAAATGAAGAAAAAATACCTCATAATAATCATACAGCTTAAGACCTTTAACATCTACAGGATCCTTAAAGGGCCATGCTTCTTTGTGCCGAGTTATCTGAGAAAAAGAAAATGAATCATTATTGAGCTATTGCAGAAAATAAAGTTTTGTTCAAATTCCGCTGCATAGCATTGCTATAGTGCTGCTATAGCTATTCTTTGACAATACTTTGTAGTAGTAAATAGTGTATCGCGCAAGAATAGCGATTTGTTCAAATTCCACTATGCTATAACGCTGTTATTTAACATCACTTGCCTCGCTTAAAATTTTGGAAACATGACGCATGATTTCTTCCGAAGCAAGTTGCAGTGGCTTCTTAGATCCAGTAGGAGGCTTCTTCCAGCCCTTGGTTTTGCAATCATTGTTTTGAACATCGGTAGATTGGTAAAACTGTTCAACCTCTGTTACTTGGTTCTCAAGCTACACTCAATAAGCAACACAAATAATGATCAAAATTCAAACTCACAAACACACAATTGATAAAAGATAAATTAACAAATAAAAATCAGAGAATTGTCTAGGGTTTAGTCATGATATGGAGCCCAATTTTATCTAGGGTTTATGGTGATCATAAACCTTTAAAGCCTTTAGAATCAAGAAATTCAAAATAGAATTGTGCAATATCATCCAGGGTTTTAAAAAACCGTCCGCGACAACCACGATCAGTGTCAGTTGTACAGACCGAACCGTGACCGTTTTTTAAAACCCTGATATCATGCCAAGCACATTTTGTACAATATTTCTAATTCAATATTCAATCGACCATGCTATAGAGAATTTGATTGATCACGATAAGACGTGAAAAGTATACAAAAGAATGATCATAAAATAAGAAATTATAAAAAAGAAAAAAAATAACCTGATTAATTTGGGTGTGAAGTTGATCGAGAAAACGTCCATAACTGATTAAATCTTGATTAGAGATATAGGGATTATAGGGAGGTTGATGAGAATAATACACCATTGGTTTAGTGATTGGTAATGCTTAATTTGGATTTATGAAATTGAAACACTCTGTAAGTGCTAATTAGTAGTAGCTTACACTAGTGTTAACGATAACGTGGCATGGCAAGTACAAAATCTATGCTGCAACTACATTTTCGGTCAAAGCTGTTAAGCCAGTATTTCTCTTTTTAATTTTTTTTTATTGAATTTTTCCTCTTAATATTATTAAATAGTTAATTTAACATTTATATTATTAATGATATATTGATTTAATTGATTCATTGATATGCTATAATAATAAAAAATTACGGTTAATAAAAAAATATATAAGGTGTATTTTTTAATTGTTAATCAATTTTATTTTAAACCCATGTAAAATTCTAGGAAGGAATTAGGTCACATCCTTTCAATTTATTTTATTTTTATTTTACAATTATTTGAAATTTTGGAATAGATCTAGGATCGTAAACAAAAATATTGTGTATTTTTTATTTTTTAAACTAATTTCATCTAAAATTTTGGGATTAATATGAAGCAGTAAATATAATACCATGTATTTTTTATTTAATAATTAATTTATCACAAATTCATTCAAAATTTAAAATTGTATGATTAATTTGAGACTATTGATGGTTAGAAATTAGAACTACAAGGTCGATAACACAATAAATAGAAATTTTGATTGTGGATGGTGAAAGCACTACGCCAAATGTTACATTTAGCAGCGCAGCTACGACAGCGCTTTGAGAGAAAGCGCTGCTATAGCTTTCACTAAAGACAAAAATATAAAACAAGGGGAATAAAACGCTGGTATATGGGGGTCCTACGAAAGCGCTTTTAAAAAACGCTGTTATAGGCTGGACTACGAAAGCGCTTTATAGAAGCGCCGGTATAGGGTAGGCTACGAAAGCGCTTTCAAAAGCGCTGCTATAGGGGTAGCCTACGAAAGCGCTTTTCTCCTAAAAAACGCTGGTATAAGGGGTGTTACTAAAGCGCTTTTCAAAAGCGCTCTCGTAGCTATTTTAAAATTAAATTAATTAAACTAATTAACACAAAAACACGTTTTGCCCCAATTAATTTCTCAGTCTCTCTTCTACTCCTCGCGTACCTGAAGCCCTAACCACCTTCATCACTGTTCTCCGACCGTTCCTCCGCCACGACCTTCATCTTCAATTGCAGCTCCGGCCGTCACTCCACCACTACCTTCATCCACAGTTCTCCGACCGTCCCTCCGCCTCTGGTTCGCCGTCTCAGTCGCTGGTTCGCCGTTCTCAGCCGCTGGTTCGCCGTCACCAGGTACATGATTCCTAACTGAAAATTGTTTAGAAGCTTGTTTTGATGAACCTAGCTGAGTTGTACAACCATAATATAAAAATGTAATCTTCTGAATGAAAGAATACCGTCTGTGCTGTGTCGACATTTTTATCTCCATTTTTGTTCAAATCAGGTTTGACAAATTTCTTGATTGCAAATATTTTGTCATTGGATTTGGAAGCATACTTTATGCTTCAATTGTGAATCTGAATGAATTTGGTATTACATGAATGCTTTGAATCAATGAATTGGTGTAGGTTTTGTTGAAAAATTAAGTCACGGTTTCTTTTGGATTTCTTCTACCTGGTGCTGTTTGTGGCTTATAGAGCTACTGTCCTTACTAGAGTTAATTGGCTTATAGAGCTACTGTCCTTACTAGGGTCTGTGGCATATGTTTTGATACATTGTTTTGATACATTGATACATTATTTTGATACATTGTTTTGCTCTGTTTGAAGACAAAAGAGGTTTAGTCACAACAACTTACAAATTATTATAGGTTTTTGAGTGAAGATAATTTGAGTGATTGTAGGTTATGTTGTGTGTAAATACAACACGGCACCGACAAATTAATGAAGATATTTTGAGTGCTATCTTATTTATTATTAAGATTTAATAGTATCCTTTGAAATTAACGATAGAATAACATTCTTATTTAGATTTTTCCAACAAACATGTATATAAATATTGTTCACATCTTTTCATTGTTAATGAGAAATATTCAATATTCAAGTAAAAAGAAATTAATATCATTGATGTTAGAAGTGACTCTTAAACATAACTTAGGCACTATTTAGATAAACAGTTTAATTAAGTACTATATTGCATTAGTGCATATCATATAAGTGCCTATCTATAAGCTATTTCTATAACAAAAGATAAAGATAAAGCATCTAGCCAAAACATATTTGAGCATTTCAGTTTTGTAAATTCGGGTGTTTGTAGTTACTAGCTAATTGATAATTGATTTCATATCATTTTAAATAATTGAGTTCTATATTGGGTTTTTTTTTATATTGTGTTAGTAGTGGTGTATTTAACTGCATCGTGTGTGTTTAATTTTACAGTTACTTTGAATCCTCTGGTTTCTACTTGTTCAACGCCGATTCAAACCTACCCGTCTCCCACATCAAGTCTAACTCAGGTTACTATCCCTTTCTTCTTGCTTATAATTTGTTGTTGTCTGCTTATAGTTTATTGTTTATGGTTCTATTTAATTTCAATTTAGTATCTCTCAATCCATTTTTTGGTTTGTGGACTTATATTACCTTGAAATAAGGTAATGTCTTCTTTAAGAAATTGGGTATTCTGATTGGGTATTCTATCATGATGATAGCTATTTATTATCTTGACAGAATTCCTTAGTACCTGATAGAGAAACCAAGAAGCATTTGTTTAGCTTAATTAAGACATGGATAAGACATGGATGAATTCAAACCGATTGTCGAAAGAGTACGAGAAAGGGGTATGGGAATTCGTTGAGTTTGCGGTTGCGCACTCCAAAGACCCGCTTCGAATGTCGTGTCCTTGCCTGGGTTGCTGTTATGGGGGTAAGGTTGACGGGAATAAGTTGGCATCCCATTTACTACGGTTTGGAATTGATAGAAGTTATACATGTTGGACAATGCATGGTGAGAAAAGTAACGGGAATGCTGAGTCGAGTTGTAATAGGAAGTATGCTTCAAACGACGATTGCACAGACACATACGATTGCGATCGAGTCGAAGAGATTCCAGAAGCGCTTGAATAAGATCTTGCAGATTGTCCCAAAATGTTTGAGAGGTTGGTAAGCGATGCAGAGAAACCGTTGTATGATGGTTGTTCAAAATTCACAAGATTGTCTGCGGTGTTAAAGTTGTACAACTTAAAGGCGGACAATGGATGCTCGGATAAAAGTTTCACAGAGTTATTAGCCCTTATGAAAGATATGCTACCAAAGGATAATGTTCTTCCCAATCGAACGTATGAGGCCAAAAAGATGTTGTCCTCTATTGAAAACATTGAAGATCAAGGTGATATTGGTGTTGGCATTGAATCTTGTACAAGAAACGATCAAAATGAGAATGAATCGTGTACTAGAAATGATCATAATGAGGGTATTTGGATCAATCCAACCGTCCGCGTTGTTAAGAGACGCGTAGAACACAATCCTACCAAGAAAAGAAAGAGACGTTAGTGATAAAGGTAATAGTATACATATTCCGACAAATTTGCTTTATTCAATTTGTACCGATTGTTTTATTCAATAGTATAGTACTTATTCAATTTTGGTGCATATTCTCGTTTTGTACATAACTTTTAAACCATGTATCCGTTTGTTGACTTCTTTACATGTAACTATACTATTTTGACGATTCCGGAGCTGCTCATGCACTTATCTTTACATTTCGGGACTGTGTTTTTTATCGGTTTTGCTTCTGCCCGTAATCAAAAGTCGGGCTTAGGGTCTGAATTTCGGAAAACCGACTTTATTTTTGAGTCCGTGGGGACGTTTTACCATAGCCATGTAAATTTCGTTCAATTCCGACAACTTTCTTTTTTGACGCTTATTTTGATTTGTACCGATTTCGTTTCCGATTTACTTGTACATGCATGGTTTGACTTCCATTTGACTTGTATAGATTGTTAGCTTATTAATAGTGTACTAATGTGCTTTAGTTTGTTTGATACACGTTCAATGGCTCCGGATAGAGATGCTCCACCTGAAAAATCACAAGAAAACTCACAAGAAAGAGATGCTCAAGAAAGAGATGCCACGGATACAAATGCTCCACCTGATACTGAAGCAAAAGAAGTTGCACGAGGCATCACCATTATGAAGGGAATCATTCGACATAGAGACCAAGGATTAGTATACCATTTGGATTGGAATTCTGATAAACAAGCAATTGGTCCTAATTCTGCAAAGTTGACAAGCTATATTGGTACAATTGTTCGTATGCATATTCCGGTCTCCATAGCTAAATGGAATCTGAAAAGCGAAGAGTTGGATGCGAAAAAAAAAACGATTTGGGACGAGCTTCAGGTATATATCATATATGGTTAATTGTTGTTATTATCTTGACGATAAATTGTTTAAATTACTTATACTAACACACTATGCGTATGTTTTTTTGCAGAGGACTTTTGAGATACCAGATGATCGTAGACGCTACATACTTAGTTTGGCCGGCAAAAGATATAGAGGGTGGAAAGCTTTTTTGACAAACACCTATCTTAAGGATAAAGATGGAAACTTTCTTGAAGAGGCACCGGGACGGCCAAAAAAGTATGAGATCTTCATTGATGAAAAAGATTGGGCTGAGTTTGTAAATCAAAGAGATGAAGATTTTCGGAAAAGGAGTGCCACGAATAGTGCGAGAGCACCCAAACCCGCGTATCCATACAAAAAAGGGCGTATGGGATATGCACGCTTAGAGGATAAACTTGTAAGTAAATAGAAATGCATTTTAATTAATTGTCTAAATGTGTTTTATTTGACGATTTTATCATTTGTGTCAATGCATAGTTAGAGGAGTCTAAAAGTGAGGAAACTTCACTTCCTGAACATGTGTTGTGGAAGGAAGCTCATGTGGGCAAGGATCGAGCTGTCGATCCCGATGTTCAGAGAGTTTATGCTGAATGTGTAAGTATAATACTGTGTCTTTAATTAAATCAAATGTTTTTTAATATATAAATGATTTTTTATCTCCACTAATAATTATTGAAATGTAAATGAATTACAGGAGACATTGTCGCAATCGGTGTCCACCGGTGAGGACCAGGATGATAGGAGCATACTTAGTAGAGCACTAGATGCTCCTGAGTATCTCGGTCGGGTGAGGGGTAAGGGTCATGGTGTGACTCCAACCTCTTTTTACAAGCATCCTAGGAGAAGAAATCCTTCAAATGAAGAAGTGTTGCAAAAATTGGCGGAATTGCAAGCACAAGTCTCTGAATTGCAAAGAGATAAAGATATGTATATGAGAGAAAAGTGCAATACTGCATCGGTGAAAGAAACTAGTGATAAAGCTTAGTTTCAACTGTCAAAGAAAACTTCCCGAGGTAATTATAAATTTCTTTTCCTTACAAATTGTTCTATTTTATTAACGATAATGACTTTATATTTACTATTGGTTTAGGGCATTTCTTCTTGCCAACTATACTTATCGTCACCGTCTTATCGCCTAGTTGGCAAGGGAAAAGTGCACAACACTGTGGGAGATTTACTTCACCATAGACCGCTCCCGGATGGACACCTAAAAGTATCGGTGGATGTTGTATTAGATCATGATGCGGTGCTACCGGTACCTGACATGGTCTCAGAGACGACATTGCTGCGAGATGCAATAGGGTCATTTGTTGCATGGCCCTCGGAGCTCATTATCATTGGTGATGAGGTATATTCAAAACCATTATGAATCATTTAGTTTTTGAATGTCAATTTTGCACCGTTACGTTAATTATTTTTTACATTTTAATTTTAGATTGCTCCTACAAAACCCGCAATTAAGGGCAAAGGGATTTTACAGGAGGAGGAGTCTGTTGCATCACTAAAAGAGGTACATTTAAGGTGTTAATATATAATTTGAATGTAAAACTCCATGATTTTATATTTTATCGATCGTTATTTGATTTTTAGGCATCTGCTCGGGAGTCACAACAAGTGACACAGGTCGTTCGTAGCGTACCGCCTAAGGGTCCTCCGAAGCAAGCGACAAAAAAAGGTGGTGCTTTTTTTCCTCGATATCGGACGACGCTCGGAACACTTGTTGATATGTCCGATTTGAAGGAAGATGCTCTCCGTCAAATCAATATGGAGGAAGGTATCTTTGGTGTTGAATTCATTTCACATATTGCAATAGATGACTTGGAAGAGATTTTTACACAAGAACAACTAGGCGTCGCTAATATGCACTCGTACATCCGGTAATATTCACTCATCCGATATATTATTTAATTAGTCGAACAATTTATTTACACATTATGTTTATTATGTTTTTCACTCATCCGCTAATATGTTTATAATGTTTTTATTTAAGGTTGTTGCATGACAGAGTGTTGCGCGGGACTGCATTGTCAAACAGATTCCGTTTCGTGTCTTCCGCCCATTGCAGCGGAATGACAATTGATTCGGAACCGGAATCAGTTAGACAGCGCTTAGTCGATAGATTCATGTCATCCGACAATACAAAAAGTCTGATTCTTTGGGCGTATAATACCCGACCAGTAGGGTTAGTTTCTCATTCTTGGTTCATTTAATCTTTGTTTCTTTTGCGTAGCAAAATTTTTATATAACCTATTGTTTTAATTTATAGAGCACACTGGTTGTTGCTTGCTATCAACCCGATAAGAGAAGTTGTATATTTTCTGAATTCGGTAGATGGTGAGTGGAGCAATTATCCGGCTATGAAGGAAATTATTGATTTGTAAGTGGGATCGTTCTAAATATTCTTGTATATTTATATATTTAATTATTTGTGAGATTGATCTAAATATATGCTTTTATATTTTTGTTAGATCAATACAAGTGTTCCGAAGTCAACGAGACGCACAGGTATCCCGGACTAAATCAAACAACATTACTTGGATCAAAGTGCAGGTACATTATTTTTCACAATTTTGCTTATAATATTTATGCTACTTGATAAAACAAGACAACTATAAATTCTTATTTGTTTTCTATGTAGTGTCCGATACAGCGGAACAGTTCAGACTGCGGATACTTTGTTTTGAGGTTTATGAAAGAAATCCTTCAAATGAAGAGATTCCAATCACGGTATGGATTTATAACTTAATTAGATAACTTCTTATAATTTATTTCATTTAACTAAATCATTCATATTATGTTTTTATTCTGTAGTACTTTGACGAATTCCGTGCTGCTTCTTACCCGAAACTTAAGTTGGAAGAAATCAAAGAGGAATTGTGTCAATTTTATATTCATCAGCTATTCATGTAGTTGGATTTGTGTCGATTTGAAGAGAATATTATAGTACTCCAGAATATATGGTTACTAACTTTGTTCATATTGTTGCCAATTAATATTTGAAGCATAATATTGTTGATGTTAGAGATTTAGTTTGATTGACATAATGATGTATATATATAATTTTGGATATTATAATGGTATTATATTAGTATATATATAGTCCTACCTATGGTTGAAAATATATCGTCGAAAATATATTACTGGTCGAAAATATTACAGGTTGAAAATATATTACAGGTCGAAAATATTACAGGTTGAAAATATTACAGGTCGAAAATATTACAGGTCGATCTGGGAGGCTGAAATTATAGGCTGCACTTTAAAATTTCTCATTTAGCAACGACAGCGCTTTTAAAAAGCGCTCTTAAAGGTCCCCCTACTAAAGCGCTTTGTTACAAAAAGCGCTGCCAAAGATAAAAAAAAAGGAAAAAAAAAAGCAACCTACCAAAGCGCTTTTGGAAAAGCGCTCTAGTAGGGGGGGCTACCAGAGCGCTTTTTCCAGAAAAAGCGCTCTTATAGGGGGGTCTACCAGAGCGCTTTTTCTGGAAAAAGCGTACTTATAGGGGGGTCTACCAGAGCGCTTTCAGAAGCGCTTTCGTAGCCTACGCCAGCGCTGGCTTTGGCAGCGCTTTAAAGCGCTGTTAAAGGCCAAAAAAAGCGCTTTTAAAGCCCTTCCGTGTTGTAGTGAAGAGAGAGAATTAGAGTGAGAGAGAGACAGTGTTAATTTAAGGTGGAATTAAAATTTCATTATTATTGGATGAGAAAGCCTCCAATACATTTATACAAATCATTCAAATATAATCCGTTGGTCTAGTGGTGATTGGTGATAGACTTGGTAGGGAGGACCATGGTTTGATCCCTCGCAGCTGCGATCGGGAGAGGGCTTGACCCCCTTGATGTCAGAACTGATCCCTCGAACCGGACTATACCGATGGTGTGTAACTGGTTAGGCCACATCCAAAATCACTTTTTTTTTAGCTTATTTGACTTATTTTAATATCAATAACTGGTTACACTATGTGTTAATTGATTACAACACTTGAACTATTGTTTTTCACATAACACACCAGCTTAATTTAAGTGCTTCAAGTCTTTCATGGTCATGTTCATCTTTAACCTCTTGAACACTTCAATTGTGACCCCCTTGATCAGCAAATCAGCCACTTGGTCTTCACTACCACAATATCTCAATCTCAAATTTTCTTCACTAACAAGCTCCCTGAAGTAGTGAAATCTCATACTAATATGCTTTCTCCTCCCATATGCAATTGGGTTATTATCATGATTAATAGCGGAAACATTATCAACTAAGAATGTAATAGCCTCACCAACATTGTTGCCCAGCTCCTTTAGTAGATTTATATGCTACACGGCTTTGGCACGGACATAATGAAACGCCCATATACTTGGTCTCACAAGACAAGAGTGCCACTATTGGTTCCTTCTTCGAACACCATGAGATTGGTGTTCCACCAAACATAAAGATCTATCCAACTGTAGACTTTTGACGATCTTTATCTCCACGACAATTGGAATCGATAAAGCCGAGTAAATTGCATTTTATGTTTGTATCCGCTGCGGGAAAGAGAATTTCGCGTCCAATAGACTCTTTGATGTATCTTAGGATTCTTTTTAGTGCTATCGAGTGAGACACATTCGGTCTCTCCATGAATCTAATGGAAATACCGACACTAAAGGTCAACTCCGGTCGCGTATTACACAAATGGCGCAAGGATTCAATCAAGCTTTTATATTGTGTTGGATCAACGTCTTTCTCCTTTCCATCCTTTGACAGTTGCACCTTTGGTTCAACTGATGGAATGACAACATTACAATGCTACATTTCACACTTTTTCAATATCTTAGGAGCATATCTTCTTTAATGCATAAGCAGTCCCTTTTTGAACTTGTAAAACTCTATGCCAAGGGAATATGCCATGACACCATGGTCGGTCATCTCGAATTCTTTCATAAGTTCACTTTTGAACTTAAAAATATTCTTCTCGTTGCTGCACGTGATTAACAAATCATCTATGTATAGACATAGAATGATACCCCCTTCACTTGTATCCGTCTTCACATAAACGACATGTTCATGTATAAAATAGAGAAAAATTAATTAAGTGTGGAATGAGGTTTTGACAGGGTTTGAAGAAGAAATTATGGTACAATCATGAGTGAAGCAAATAAGCAAGGTTGTGTTTTATTAAATTTCTCACTTGACAATTCCAAAAAGTGCACTTATGAAATATTCCGTAAGTTGAAAAATACATGCAAAATGGTATTCATTTTTAAATTCTCACTTGACAAATCTAGAACAACACTTCCATTTTTGTCATTGAGTTGTTAAAATCATTAAAGAAGTTTGTTCGAAGATACACTTCCGAACTAGTTTTTTGGA
This sequence comes from Vicia villosa, assembly GCF_029867415.1. Classification (NCBI taxonomy): domain Eukaryota; kingdom Viridiplantae; phylum Streptophyta; class Magnoliopsida; order Fabales; family Fabaceae; genus Vicia; species Vicia villosa. The sequence continues at coordinate 172,185,134 of NC_081183.1, read as the reverse complement.
AAAATAGGTATGTCTCACTTAAAACGTGTTTTAGTGTCTCATTAATTTGTGAAATAAACAAAATTATTGTAGGAGTTTGTGAACTTGCAACAGATGGTAGGACTAGACAAGGTGGTCTTCAGATTTTCCAAGAGATTCCAAAATTTTTACAGAAGCAATTGAAGCTTGACCTTGACGGTCTGTCCGTGTCGGGTGTTGGTGTTGGGTAGTTGTTCTTCTTCTGGGCCTAAGCCCTCCTTTGTACCAAAAAAAAAAATACACTTCTAAACTAGTTTTAAAAAAAATAAAAGCGTGTCTCACTTAAAACCTATTTTTGTATGAAATAGATGTATCTCAAAATGTATTTCCAATATTAAAAGAATATTTTTAAATTTTTATAGTAATGTTAGTATGAAAAACATTTTTTTCACAAATCATGAAGTGTTGAACATGGCAGACAGGTTCTCAAAAGCCCAATAGAGTAAAACTATATTCAACATTAATATTGTTTTATTAATTATATTACTTGCAATTATTATTTACACCAATTACTTAAGTTAGTTAAAAATGGTAAATTCTTTGATATCTTGAATTTTAGTTGGATATTGAAATCTTTAGTGTAAAAGAAATTTAAATTTAAATTTATTGTTAAATAAAATAATATTAAAATATTAGATAACATTAAATATTATTGTTTCATTGGTTAACTCACTACAATTGTATTAAGGCAAATACTACTTAAGTACAATATTGAAAGAATTTTTTTTATTTAAAATTTATTATTTTCATTATTATCACAATCAATAAAAAAAAACTTTATATTTGTTATGCATATCAGTATGTTGAAATTAAAAATATTGATTGAGAGTGTAAAAATATTCTATTGTCATTTTATATTCATGACCTGAGTGGACGCACAATATATATTATGATCTACCGAGACAAAAAAGAAGAAGAAAAACCCCGACTCTTGATAGCCTCATCAACAACACACCATCAAGGAACCTATAATATAATATGCATACATAGCATCTTCACACAAATATTGCATAGCATTCTCACTCATGAATCAACGTAAAAATTTTCAAGCACATTGCATCATCTTAGGCAGAAAAACACAAAATCTCATCCAAACAGACCCACTATCAACCTAGAGTATTTAGTTATGCATCAAAAAAGGGATAAAGGGACATCTTGGCCGAATGAGAGCCATCTTCACCATATGAACATAAGTAACAGTCTAAAACAAAGGGATAAAAAGTCATCTTCATCCAATGAGAGATCCAGCTAATAGAAACAAACACAATAGAAAAAATCAAACTAGTTTTTTTCTTTTCTAAATTTTAAAACATTTATTAAACGGGGCGTAAGATATGGGTAGCATCTAACTGGTGAAATATATTAACTAACAAACAAAATGTAAGTGAATAACAGGATACAATACTCAGTTTTTCTGCAGTCAATGACCACTTAGTACTGTTGTACATAAGAGATCAAACCTTTTATTTTCCATTCCGTATACAAGTTGTGGTGTAAAAAATGTGTACCACTTGACTTAAAAATAATAATCACAATTATGATGCAAAGAATAAGCACCCACTGTGTCAAAAAAATCCCTTTCCAATCAAAAGACTAAGAAAAATGAATAAAAAATGGGGTATGATTATGTGATAGAATTCTTTGAAATATCTTGATAGAGGATTATGCTTCATCTGTATACTACTTGCCTTTGACGTGTAGTGCCATATCTTTGAAACTCAATGAATAAAGTCTACACTCTTCCAGGTATTACCTGGTCACAAATATATCATGTGAAAAGCCTCAAAATTAGTTGGAGTTTGCCCATATTAATCATTGGAAACAACCATTGGCATCTTTATCCTGAAACAAATTACGATATGTGTAAAGGGCTAAAGGAACATACAAGTTAGTAACACAAGGTATCATGCATCTGAGAAAAAAGGAATTCTTACCGTATCAGAGAAAAATGTACACGATCTGACGGTCACATCATGGCAAGCTTACACCTTTATGAGGCAAAACCCAACCAAATGAAGGGATCATGTTTACTCATTTGCCATGTGGGAATGCCAAAATGGAAACAATAAATAATCATTTCTTGGTCTTTCGTCATAAGCTTATTCACCCCCCTCTAATTACATTCTCAAGATGCTGAACTGCGTGCAATTTATAGTCTTTGCTTAGATGCTTCAATAGTGCACTATGTGTGCAAGAATCAGGCTCTATTTCCTTATCTAGCATATCTTTGTACAATCTCAAAGCTTCCTGCCAATGGCCTAAGTTGCAGTTCTCATTTATCAAAATAGTGTATGTATACTTATTTGCAGAAACACCCTTTGATTCCATTTCCGCAAGAAAATTGTATGCATGATCCATTTTTCTCTCTTTGCAAAGTCCATTGATCAAAGCATTGTATGTGATCACATTTGGATTAACACCCTTGTCTTGCATCTCAAAGAAGTACATAATAGCAAGATCCAGCCTTCCCCTAACAGCATATGAATGAATCAAAACTGTGTAAGTCACAACAGAAGGAGATATTCCTTTCTTCAACATATCATAGAACACCACTCTAGCCTTCCGAAGATGCCCGGACATCAAGTGAGCATGGATGATGCTAGTATATGTCACATGATCCGGAACAACTCCATTGCGGAGCATTTTCTGTACGAGTTCATTTGCTTCATCCAAATTTCCCAATTTATAGAGCCCATTAATGAAGACATTATATGTGATTAAATCAGGCGGAAAGCCTTTGGCTAGCATTTCTTCCTGCATGCCAAAAGCCTTTGATGGGTCACCAAGCTTGAGTTCACCAACTATCCGAGTCGTGTATGCATAACGGTCAGGCTGCAATCCTCTATGCAGCATTTCATCGAACAATTCCTTAGCCGTTGCCAAGTTCCCCACCTTACAAAATCCCCTAACAAGAATCGTAAAAGTGAAGACATCAGGAAAAGGTCCATGTCTAATCATATCATCTTTCATCCTCTTGGCAATATCCAAGTCCCCCAATCGGCAAACACCGTCTATAAGTGTGTTATAGGTCACAACACTTGGAACAAGATTTTTGTATCTTAACTCAACAAACAACAGAAAAGCCTCCCCTAAATTTCCCAATCTGCTATAACCATAAATTAGTGTGTTATACGAAACTAAGTCAGGCATCAAATTCCTACTTACCATAACATCCAACAACTTTCTCGCATCAATCACTTTTCCCAACCTGCAAAGACCATACATGACTGTATTGTACGTCGCCACCGTAGGCAAAGCTCCTCTCCGCAACATCTCCTCCTCAACATCACTAGCTTCCTCGAGCATCCCCTCCTTACAATACGCACGAATCAAAGGGTTATACGTATAAGCCGAAACCTTAAGTCCTAACTTCAACATCTCCTCCATCAACTCCTTCACCCGGTCAAAATCCCCTTTCCTCGACAAACCATTCACCAAAACATTATAACTAACCTCATTCGGATCACACCCAATTTTCCGCATCATAAACAACAACTCCATCGCTTGTTCAACTTCCCCGTGTTTACAAAACGAATCCAACAGAGTATTATACGTAACAATTGTAGGCTGAATCCCACACTCAACCATTACATTATAGACTTCCTTAGCCTCATTCACCATACTCCTATCTCTAAGCAATTTAAGAACCCTATTACAATTCCTAACATCAGGCAACAATCCATTATGAATCATTTTATAAAAAATCAACAAACACTTCTCTAACACTGATTTCTTCGCAAAAACCCAAAGTAATAAATCAAGAAGCTTAACAGACACTACCTCGGAACCCGAACCCGAACCCTCGCCACTGCCTCCAACCAAAACATCCAAAACGACGCCGTCGATTTTAGCTTCAATCGCCTTCTCCATAACCCAATAAGCACCTCTCATAAACCCATTTCTAGCGAGAATATCTAAAATCTCAACATAAGCCGATCCAGATCGGTTAAAGTCAGGATGCTTCTCCGCCCAACGGAAGAATCTAAGCGCGACGAGTGGTCGGTGTTTAACTGAGTTGAGAACTCGGAAGAACAACTCGGGCTGAGTAACCGCGGAACGTAAACGGCTGTTACCGGCGGTGTGGTGTTGAGAATGAGCTATGTTGTTGTTATGGGGGAGTGTTGAGAAAAGGGAGAGAAATGGTTTGAGACGGGTTAAGGTTTTTGAGAAGAATGGTGGTGAAGAGATGAGAGAGAGGGTCATTGACTTGGTGTGAAGAGGACTGAGGCCATGAAAAGCCACCACCACGGTTGTTGTAAGGGTGGCGAGAAACGGTTACGGTGGCGGCTGTTAGGGCCTCTTTCATTCATAAACCCCAGCTGTGTGTGTTTAGGTTCTTTTCATTTTCTCCCCCTCTTCGAACACTCGTGGAGCTTACATCCACCACTACTAACAACAACACTAATTTTTTTTTTTATTTCATAAATGCATTTTTTTAAATATTGTTTTGATGAAAAAAATTGTTAATTCATTTTTTTACTCCAAAACAATAAATTATTTTTGTTTTAAAATATATATATATATATATATATATATATATATATATTCATTTTAATTTGTTAATAGATATATAAAATTCATAAAAAGTATAAAATAAAATAAAAACAATACACGATTGCTTCTTTAATAAAAATTAAAATTAACACTAATTTTAATAAATAAATATTGTAATTATTTTTATAAAGTATATAAAATTTACTTTTAAAATTTTAAATATTTTCTATGATTATTAATTATTTTTATAAAAATGAAATTATTTTTATAAAGTAAATAAAATTTACTTTTAAAATTTTAAATATTTTCTATGATTATTAATTATTTTTATAAAAATGAAATTATTTTTATAAAGTAAACAAAATTGAAATCATTTTTACTTATATTTACTAATTTATGTGTTGAATATAATTTGCAAATAATTTATTTTATTTTATTTTTTAAAAACAATAATTCAATAATATATAGAGAAAAAGGGTGATGCACTGACAGTGTAAAATAGTTTTATACTGTCAACCAATCACAACCATGTATTCAATTTCATCACACTTTTATCTTTAAAAAGTTTTAATGACATGACAAATTACTTGTTTCCTATTGGATGACAGTGTAAAATTGTTTTACACTGTCAGTGCATATCCATTAAACCCTAATATATAAATGAAATATAAATATAAATTGCTGGTTAGTCTAATTTAATAGTTTAATTTTTAAATATATGGTGAACTAATGGATTTCCAAAGACAATAAATCTATATTTATCTTTCATTAAGAGTTCTGAGTTACAATGACTTCTTAAAAAGAAAAGGTAAGAGTTATGAATTACGATGACTTCATAAAAAATACAAGAGTTACGAGATATGGATTACGATGGCTTAATAAAACCTATCAAAAGAGCAACTAAAGGTTTGTTCTCGGTTGTCATTAACTTGTACAGGCAGATTAATCGGCATCAGAAGATTTTAAGGCACAAGTAAGGAATGCATCGAGAAGTAACTCAAGGCATAATTAGAATCAAGCAAAAGGTATTTCAAGGAGAATTGAAGAATTCCACAAGTTGTATCATGAAGATCTAGCATCGTAATCGATGTATGAGAGTTCAAATAAGCAAACCACTTTGCACTCGATGCGACTAGTATTAGTGGTCTTGTGGAAAGTACGTATAAGTGCTATTGCATGAATGCAAATCAAGGTGAACTGAAATCAACAAAATAAAATGTGTTTCACGTCAAGGAGAATTGTGACACCAAAGGCGAGTTAAAAGAGTAATAATTGGCAAAGTGTGAGTAGGGAAACCAAGATGTCCAAGTTGGTTAATACCCAAAGAGGATGTCAGAGTTGACTAAAGCTATAGCGAGACAAGAAGAATCCTAAGACCGTGCGGGTATGAGGTTGTTTAGTTGACAAAAAATATGATGATGGATTCGTATAGCCTGCATCAATAAATGTGCCTTAATTTTGGTAACCATACTAGAGGAACCCCATAATTTAATGGACTCATCGCAGAGCAATTTGAGTATAAGTGACCTTATAATCAATTCCAAAAGAGAAGTGCAAGGGAGGACAAACATATTGCAAGGATCAATACTTGTGTGTGTGTGTGTGTGTTGCATCTAGCTATAAGGAAGAGTCATGATGGATCAATGAGATTTCATTAAGGAAAATGAAGAAGTTGATTGAGCAAGTTTGGTCAATCAGGATGGGATGACAAGTCATAGCAAATGAATCAAGATTAGTCTATTGTTGAGGTCGGCCATGGAAATTAACCTATAAGATGTTATGGTAACGACTCTAGATATACCCAAGTATGAATCAAGACGTGTCAAAAAATTATGGAAGTAATTGATTGCCCAGAACGAAAGCAACTGTAAAAAGGTTGTGAGGCTAAGTGGATCTATAAATATGTGGTGATCAAACACTAGAAACCAGAAGAGTTATACAATCAGGGGACATATTAGAGTAGTGCAGTGGAAGCATAAGAGATGCTTTGTACCCAAGGAAAATAAGTGCAAGGATGGAAAATCCTAAGTAGTTAGCAAAGGTCAAAATAAATAAGTATTTAAGTTGTTCCAATCATATATCGGACTGCGTTCCCCCAGATGGCGAAGTAACTTGTCAAGCAATAGGTAGGATAACCTCCAAGGACGTAAGTTCTCTTCGAGAGGGCAGAAAATTACTTTGAAAGAAGATTAGCCAGAGGAACTAGTGTATCAAGGCATGATTAGTTAGGAAGTAGACGTGTGGGACCACTTCTATATTATTGAATTTACTGAAAGATCGCGTCAAGGGTAAAGGTGTGTAAAGGAAATATTAAGAATTCCAAAATGGGAATTAGTTGGACACCAATAGTAGAAATGGATAACATGCACAGACCCTTGTAAATATGGATGTGGTTGACTTTAGAATGATTTAATCAAGGATAAGAGAGTAGTTGGCCTATGGAAACCTTATACACCTCGTGTAGAAGAAAGTAATTGGAGAAATTAATCAGTAGTGGAGCAAAAATAAAATGGGATTCTTCAAATTAAAACGTAGAATGAAAAGCCCTAAGGCAATCTCAAGAGGTCAATTGAGGAATTGAAGACTTTTACCGAGCTGGTCTAGAACAAGCCCTATCGATGATGTATAAGCACTCTGAATGGAGAGGCAAGAGACATCTATCCATCAGAAGTTTTAAAATATTTTGATATATCCTAGTGTGAAGTTTTTTAAGGCCTGCTGTTAAGTTAAGCCATATATGGATGATTGAACGTGATGTTTATGGGAGAACAATGAAGACTGTTAAATTTCCACCTAAAGGCTAAGGGGGGAAATATTTATCAGGGATAATTAAAATAATGGTAACCTTGAACCTTGGGAACCAAGCTAAGGGAGCTCGAGTTGACTAAGCATGTGAGTAAAATTAGCATCAAGTCAAGCAAGTTTTATAGGAGGCTCGAGTGAAATGCAAATTTTGGGGAAAAAACTTGTTTAGGGGGAGATTGTGATATCCCGGTCTAGACCAATGATGAAAAACAATTATATCATATATTAATGGAAACTTGAGGTTATGGGTAAAACAAGCACTTTACTATGAAGGGAAATTTAGCCATTTCCAATTATGTCGCATGGTAGTTCAAGCCAAATGAGGATGCAATTAGGTTTAACAAAGTCATTAAGTCTTCAAACCAATATTTTGGAATTAAGGGTATTGGAAGATCCCCTTATACCAAGTAAACGATAAATGGTCTTTTAGGCCTTGGAAGTGTATTTACATTTGGTCCTTAAGATACTCCGTAATTTCCACTTCCTAGAGAGCAAGGAAGCACACATTGAAATAAAGGGAAATCAAGAACAATCCTCAAATCCACCATCCTTTCCTCCCATTCACAAGGCCAACTCTTGAATAAGAACAATGTAGTTCCAGCCCATTTCACCCTCTAGCTCAAAAAGGTAAGCACTTATAGTTCATCGTCTTACTCTTCTCCAAGACTAATCCCCTTTAACCATAAATTTGATCTTCATTGCATGATCAAGGCCATCAATTCATAAGAAAAAGCTTTTGGCCTCCAAGATCAATAATGATAATTAAAGAGCTTGAAAATGCTCTTGCATGTGGCTAGAACAAGAAGGAAACTCATAGTCATCATCATCATCAAATTAAGATGGATTTCCCATTCCCTAAGGTCATGATCCTCCATTGTATGAACCTTAAAATGGGATATGATGTAGGCATGTTAGTTTCCTAGGTTTTGAATGTTTAAATGATGTACATGGTACCAATTTTTGTGATAATGAAGTCATGAGAGCCCCTAGTAGGTTACATGATGGATAAAATTGTGAGAAAAATGTTAAGAGTTGGAGTTATGGTGTAGGGATGAAGAAAACGGATGGGTGATTATGGGCCTGCTGCGATCGTAATGCACACTATGACTAGGTAGTAATTTTTATGGTTTTTGCAAAAAGAGAAGAACAATATGGATTTGAGGGTGACATGTGCTTGCTTCAGCCGTAGAGCACACTACGGCCAGGCCGTAACACCCAATGTTTTCAACACTAGAGGGAAATCAACAAAGGCAACACACATGTAGGGCCATTACGATCATACTCAATACTAAGACCAGACCGCAATGTCCCAAAAATGTGTATAAATCATGCTTTTTATGTTCTAAAGTCTATCTTGAAGGATTTAATGATCATGGACATTAATAGTGTGATTATAGGCATGCATTTTATTGGGAATGAATGTAAAACGTGTCATACAAGAGTTTGATAACTTAGGTTTGAGGAATCAATGAATGCTAAGTAAAACTAGGGAGTTGGTTATGGCTTATCTAGTAAGGTAGAGATACCCTGAGCGATCGTTTGAGGTAGATAGCTGATAAAGCACTTGCCGTGAGTGATTACAAGACTAAATACTTGAATCTTTCTATTAATTTCACTACTCATTAGTTAAATTTATTGCATTTTTCTATTTTAAGATTTGTTTGTGAAGAGCGCAATAAGTTCTCTCTTTTGTAGTTTTTATGTGTTTGTTATTTGTGAAAGGTCATCTTCTAATAAGGTTTGGCGTCAGTCTGGGACAACAACTTGTATCCGAAGGAAAGTGGAAAGCTGGAAGGGGCTGAGAAAAAATAGAAACATCAATAACATTCCTAGGGCACATACGGTAGCAATTTACATTTGGAATGATAGCTAATTTGAAAGGATGAGAATGAGGCGCTAGAAGAGAAAAGCTAGTACTATAGTACGTCTACTAATGTGCCACGATGCTACAAGGACAACGCCGACTACTTGTCTCCGCCAACAGATTATCTCACTACACTTTGTCCCCCGTTACTGTTTTTATTGGATTCTACTTTTGTACGAATTTGAAAAAATGGAGGGAAAATGTTGATTTTCTTTGGCCCTGATTTCACAATTATTCTAAATCCCAAGATCCAAGTCAGTGTGCAGAAACCTACCTGAAGCAACTAAAAATACCAGTGAAGAGAGTGAGTAGAATGAGAATGGAGATTCTTCTTCTCATCCTTTCAAGTGCCTACTGCTGATACCTGATGTGACATAAGTCATCTCGTGGTGACTAACCATTGAAAGAAGACGAAGAAGTTTATTTTAGATTGTTATTTCTTTTCTTATTTTGTGTTTAAGAATGATTAGCTTAATAACAATTTTTTTGTATGTACTCGGCTCATTATGAGCTAAATATTTGATGTTGAGCAATGAGAAGTTAATATAATAAATTTTTTTATGTTAAATGATGTGTTGTTAATGTCTCGTTTTATCATGTGTTAAACTTTTATAAATCTGCTTCTTTGATTGATCAGCTTGAAAATAGATACAAGCTTGTTGTTGTGAGAGATCCAACAACAAGCGGATTTCACAGTAAAAGTGACTGAAAATAGTAGGATAGAAGTATTCACTAGATTAACTACTTTAGAGATAAAGAGTTACAATCATAAAAAGATATTTAGAATAAAACCAAACATGCGTTAGGGTTACAAGTGAGACTTAGAGATTTGTCCTCTTGCCTTGATGTATATATTCTTGATGTTATAGAGATATGCCATTAGATCACTTTTGTGGTACGACATAACACATAATGTATGCATAAATTATGTTATATTAATGGATCATTGTTCAACATGCTCTATATTATTGAATTCACTTACCTTCTTGACACTATTTTTTAGCGTGTTTGCTACTAAAATGAACTTGTGACAACCATAAACTATTTTTATCCAGTTTATGCTTAATTACAAAAGATAATTACTTACAAAATCAATCTAAGTTACTTTCCACTCCCTGTGGGTTCGACCTTCTTACTATTCTATCAGTTGCTACTTAAAACATACATGTATACTTGCATGTTACATCACACGTTTTCAACCAACAATAGCGATGTAATGTGATAACATCTTAGGATGACTAGGGTAAGTGCCTTAAGGAGGTACCGACGAGTGTGCATGAAGCAAGAATGGCATTTATGTTTTGGTTGATATAATATATGAATGAAGAAGATAATGGGGTAACATTTTTAAGATGACATACCGTATATCATAGTGAATGCATGGAGAGGTCTCGTGCGACTCTATATTACAATCACAGGTATGTTAGGGTTTCGTTGATTTGATTGAAGGATATGTAATGTATCTCAATGGTCCTGATAGAGGAATATGTGATTCATTCTACTACTCCCCTCGACGAATATGTGAATCACCCATAAAAGGGTATGTGATTTATCCTGGTAATTTTGTCATGTGGATGTGACATATACTAGCGACTTAACCAAAAGATATATGATTTATCTCGATACTTAGCTAGAGGATATGTGATTTACCCTAACGATCCCGATAGACGAATGTGTGATTTATTTTGATATTCTTAGTGATGTATATGTAATTTATTCATGGGAGGATATGTGATTTTATCAAGGGGATCTGGTCATGCAAATATATGATTTATTCCATGATCCAGACTTATGGCATGTGATTTGGCCCGATTCTTATCACGATGATATGTGATTTATCATAGTGAGTCAATATATAAGCATGTGATTTGACACTGATCAAGTTAGTAGAGAGGAATATGTAATTTATTATGATACTCCAATCGATGGATATGGTGATTTATCATGTAATCACATCAAGTTTTTTTTTGACACAATGTAATCACATCAAGTTAATGAGTATTAGATTATCGATCTTAGAATGTGAATGAGGAGATGATCTTGAATAGTTGTGAGTTATCAGCGAGTATATAATTTTCGATGTATCTATAGATTTTACATAAAATAAGTGATTATCATGATAGTCGGGTTTGAGTCATGTGAGTTACTCAGATAGATTATGCAACTGTACCTTGAACCAGGTAAAAGGATAGTGAGAGATTAAGTGATTCTTATATGAGATCCACTAAGATTAATATCTCACTCCCACATCGGTATTATGAGAAATGCTAACAACACTCTCTTCTCAACACTCCTTTGAACACTCAATCTTTTATTGGTTGAAACACATGTGAGTCCTACCATTTTATGTTCGATCCATTTCCAAAGTGAGGAGCTCACATGTGTTTCATCAAATAAAAGAGAGAATGTTAAAAAGAGTGTTTCTAGCACTCCTCATAAACATATATTTGAATTATATTTACGGCTTTGAACTTGACACCGAAAATCAGAAAAAGCATATTTCAGTTATGTTAAAGATTTCTGTCAAATAAATGATATACTAGTTAAACTTATTGTATTTGTGAAAATTTTATCTGATCCAATTGAAGACATGCATTGATGTATCATGTACCAAAATTACTCCTATATTATTATTCTTGACGTATACAGATCAAACTCACTTCTAAAAGCAACTACCTAATGTTATCGATTTCCGCCAAATCATTTTTGAGAACATGTGGAGATAAATTTTCTTTTCTTTTCCTCTTCAATTGATGGTTTCATGGGTAGGTAAAATTACCATCATGAACTAATTTGTTCCCCCAATATCAGTGTCACAAATTGCAGCCGACATCTTACACCAATCAACTCCATAACTCAACTCAATTTTCTCTCCACATTCAAATATATCCACCAATGTAAAATAAGTTCAAAGAACACTTCTCTGGAACTATGATCGACCATTTTAAGTCAAATGCTCATCGCTAATGAACAATCTCGAAGAACAGGCAACGTGGTTTTCTTAACTTTGTAGTATTATGCGCCAAGGGTCTATTTGGATGAGCTTATTGAACCTATCTACTGCCATGAGTTTTCTGACATTATTTGGGAGACTTGAGCAAAATAGTTTACGACATTTTTCATAATTTATTTTGAATTTATCTTTATAAATTCTTTAACATAAGTAATGGAAACAATTATAACATATATAGAAACAATTTAAATTTTTTTTATTCTGAGGCGTATATTTTGATAAGCATTTGTGCTATAAGCCACAAATAAGTTGTTTATCCAAACAGAGCCTAAGATGCATTTTATTCTTATTCAATCCATCATGCAATAAAATCCACACATCTAACTTTGATACTTGCAGCTCCACACTCTGGTCCAAACAACACAATGTACCCCAATTATACTAGTTGAACAAATTCTGTCTATAAGCCATATAAAACAGTATAAAATTAAACTACAGGCAAATGGTAAAAACTAACCTTATTTAACTTCTCTATCAGCAAACCCAAAAAATACTTATTAAACTACTCAATCAATTACATTTCTTCTGGCCAAGCAGCAAGTTAAACAAAGGATTTACAAGAAAATAGACACTGATGAGATTAAATTAACTAAATTAAGATATAGCAGCCAGGTAAAGGCCTAGAAGCAATAGTCCATGCTAGTATAGAAGCAGCCACAGGATGAGCAAGCAATCATTCTCCATAATATCTTAATAGACATCTTCATCTGCAATAAATCAAAACATATGTATTACTCAGTATAACATGCTACAATTCAAATTATGATCGCGGTGACAAGATGAATGAAAACTGCATTGAACCGGTAAAGTGATTATACCGTTCCCAGCCTCTACATCATTAAAATCATCATCATCGTCATCATAATCTACATTCTGCACCATTTTAATTTAGTTAGTCCTTTTATTGCAAAAACAAAAACAAAAACATAGCAAGGTATGCTTCGTATCAGAGAATAAATCAAACCACAAGCGCAACAAAAAAGGAGAAATGACTCTTCAAACGTCAAACTACTACCACCAGCCCCAAACTGTTGACAAATTACGATGTCACGCAATACTACCTTTTACACCACATCAAATTAATCGTCTTCTAAAATCCAATTTTACAAACAATTTACATTGAATGCTGAAATAAGTTTATACTACCACACCTGGTGTTAAAGGAAGAATGTGTAATGTATATGCCTTAACAAATGCCAAGTTTAATATAGGCTACACTCTTAAAGGGAAGAAACTTCAGAGCAAGAAAAATAGATTAAACCATTCATGATTCTTGTTTTATAATTTATTTTAATTCTCACAAATGTCAAGTTTCAAATAGACCCAACTTCTAAACTTTCAAAGAATCTCCTATGCAAAGGTATTGTCTTTTATGATTTTAATTCGTTTTTTCTTTTATGAAGGTACTTTCCTAGAAGTAATAAACATAACATTTGGGATGTGTAATGCCCCATCTACTTTTCATGACACTATGTAAACCATGCTTAAGACGAGGAAGTTCACTATTTCACTTACAATATATTGATCTATAGCCAACCAGTAGAGGATCAATTATCTCAAAACAGTCCAAATGTGGTTTTGCTAAAACTTCAAGCTTGATCTTAGGGCATACTGTTTTGGGGTAATTTAATTTTTTTCTGGTTTTGATTTGGAGAAGCCCAACTCGAAGCTTCTCCATCCTGCAATTCTCTATTGTGTGTATGTGGTTGCATTCTTTATTCTTAATTGTACAGTTTCTCTTTATAACTTCAATTTCACTCATTCAATGAGATTTTGAGAAGGTAGAGGATCTGCTCTCTCTTTAACTTCAATTTCATTTTCACATTGTATGATTATTTTGAAATGTTTGTAGCAAGCAATACTGCCAGTTTGCAGCATGACCAGTACAATTGGGAATGAATATAATCTATGCTGCGACGAGATTGAAATTTTTACATGACATGCACATGGTTTGTTTCTATAAAATCTTGTGTTGAAAAACTTGGTCATTCTGGCAAATATTATGCTAGAATATTATCATTTGTTTTTCTGTTTTCCAAATATGTCTTTCTTGTGGGTTGTAACATGGTGGATATACCTTCATAGTCTACAAACTATGTATCTAAATTTTTCAATTTTCAAGATGATTAACAATTTGAATTGGGTGTTTCATATATTCTAAGAACTTCAATTTGAAAATTTTACTGGGCAAGGTTAAGAATTGCAACATATTCTTTTCATAATTTTAAGAATGGCAAAATTAACACATCAAAGTAGAGGATAGAATGGAACCTGATTATAATCGCCATCGTTAAAATCGTCTTCCGACTCTTTTCCCTCTTCATTTTCTTCTTCATCTTCACTTTCTTCTTTTTTCTTCTTTTGATCTTTACCCTCTTCCGCCTAAATGTGGAAGAATCGTCAACATAAAATTTCACTAGATAAAATGTAGGTAACCCAACAATGTAAATCAAACAAGAAAATATTAACTGCTAAAATTAATGAGTTAACCCTGCCTTGTTAACAATAAAAAAATAAAGGAAATAATTGTAGGCATTGGTGTTCTACCAGGAACTTTTTCTCTAGTTCTTCAAAGAATGCCAGTTTTTTCGCATCTGCCACACAAATATCTTAATCAGTAAAAAGAAAAAATAAGGCTTCATCATTATTATAAGTAAACAGAGATTCATATCATATAATGCTCAGTACTCCTAGAATGGCATGTGTAAGTGTGAGTGTGAGTCTCAAGTGATGAAATTTTCATAAAGCTCTTTAAATATGGCAGGATATTTTTGGGAAGATAAACCCAGTGCTAATTATTAAAGTTTGAATAACTTACTCATATTTATAGATAATTAATAGATTGACAAAATAAAAAGAAAATGTTCATATGAAATCACCAGCTTCTGGGTTCCATCGAAATTTTTTCCGACTCGGCATCTGCTTAGATTTACCTGAAATTACAAAATTCGGCAAAATTATTTGTTATCAGGAACCTCAAAAATGCATAACGAAAAGTAGAAGCATTTTTCTACAAAACAAAAAAACATAAACACTGCCTTAAAAGCCCATTCCATGATTCACACCTGGAACCAACTCCTTAACAAATCCGTCGAAATATAAAACCTGAGACAGAGAATCACGAGTAAATGTGGTCTTCTTCTTGTCAGAAAATCTTTCTATGTGCATCCTTTTGCGCCCTGAGAATTAAGCAAGAAAAGCTAATATACTGATTAAGGAAGGGAGGAGCTAGATATTTAGGGACAGATATGGTGCCATGCAAATATTGAAAATATTCTAGATGAAGTCTAGCTTTTGATGGTGTAAACTTGCTCATATACCAGGAAACATTTGATTCCTTACTCTGCAAGAAGTATATTTAAGTATGATCAAGTCATGCTAGACAAGTAATATTATGGTTTCAATCCTTTATTTGGCCGTCCAATGATTAAGGCGTCACCATAATAATCCTTCAAAGACATCATCACCAAATGAGTCTTTTCAGAATACAAAGTTGTCACTAAATCCGTCCTATCCTATATCATTGTCATCACTTTAATTCTAATATGGTAAGAATTATGTGTGTTAGATGAACTAATTTGGTAGTTAATTCTTTGGATAACTAACATGGTCAAGTTTTTATCATTGAGAGACTAGTTTGATGAGAGAAATTTTTGTGAACTAATAAAGCGATATCCAAATTTTTAGAGGATCAAACTGAGATTTTCTCTATAATTCTGTATTGATTTCAGATATTGTAATGACAATCTTACAATATGTATCAAGTAAAGGCAATTGAATTCGTACCTTTTAATTCTGTGTCATCCAAGAGATATGGAGCCGCTTTATAATAACTATCAAAACTTAAATCCCATTTAATCAACTGTTTCATACTAGTACTATTTTCGCCGAGTTTAACCTCGGGCAAATTAATATTCTGTAACATCAGATTGATAAAGACAAGCATTAAGCAGCAAACAAATAATTACAAAGTGTGAATATAAATACATACTCGAAAAAAGAAACGTAGAAACAATAGATTTTCTTGCTTGCTTTCTGATGTATAGAAATAGTTATGAGGTCTTAACCATTTATAATGCTGGGCCTTATTTTTAAATGTCAGCAAAATAATGTTGACTATTATTAGACTACGCGTAGTCCAAGTTAGGGAAATATCATTCAATCACAAGATTAAGCCAGCCATTTTGTATGTATTTGTTTTCAGATCGACAATTGGATCCAACATGGCCTTTAACGGCTTAACGAGAAACTTGGTTGCAGAGAATAGAGAATGTAAGGAGCTATAGCACGAACGGAAGGATATGAGACCTATTTGGATTGACTTATTTGAGCTTATCTACTTACATAAGCACTTATGAGTCCTTGTGGAAACAACTTACGAGATGCATACATTTTGTTTTCAACTTATTTCTATAAGCTCTTCATGATAGTTTATGAAAACAATTTATATCTTGTGTGAAAACAACTTTTAACTTATTTGTAAACAATTTGACCTTATTTTATGTTATAGAAATAACTTTTACATAAGCAATTATATGATAAATGTTTATACCGGAAGCACTTCATTAAGTTGTTTATCTAAACAGGAGCATAGGGTTCATATTAATTGATTTCTTTGAGCTAAGCTACTTGTGTAAACACTTACGAAACTAATTGTGATAGATTATTATGAAAACAAATTATGACATTTCTGTAAGTTGTTTTCAACAAATTTCCATAAGCTCTCCAGGAAAGCTTATTAAAACAATCTATACCTTACCAGAGAAACAATTAATTTAGTCCATAAACATAAAGTATCAATCGCTCTAATTTAGTCCCTAACATTTATATAAATAACTAGTCCCTAAAGCATATGAAATCCATCACCCTTTTTGTTTCTACAATATGAAATCCGTCACTTTATTGACTAAAAACATATGAAAATCCGTCTAGTCGCGAATATCTTAAACAGAGGTTACTAAAGTGAGGTTTTTATAAACTTTAGGAATTACCGATAATATTTATATACATTAAAGACTAACTTATATGAAAAATAACTTATGCATAAGCACTTATATGACAAATGCTTATGTTATGAGTCAAAAGATGCTAAATATGTTACCTCAGGGAAAAGTACATATGGCTCTGGTTTTGTATATCGAATTCCGCCGGGTCTCCCTCCCCGTCCTCTGCCAGCCATTTAAGCTGAAATTCCAACTTGAATTGCAATTATGTCTACAAAAGAAGGAAGATAGAGAAAGGATTAAGCAAATTGTCCAAGGCTCTTCTCTAATGAGCATTTATGTTAACACACTACCAATTTTTCATTGAAATATTTTGAAAATTGATGAAACCTGCTTTCAGATGAAAGTAGCGCGATAATGAAGTACGTTACCTTAGAAAGAGGAAACCGAATTCGACAATGCAGTGACGGCGATAAGCGAGGATTAAACTTGCTGGGAGGAAGGAAGAGACGGAGCGGCACGGGGAGATGGAGTTGGGGGTTTAGGTTTTACTTTTGGTACAAATTAGGGTTTATGTTTGGGGTAATTACATTCTATTGTAGTTTCTTTAGATATAGAAAGTACAAATGGAAACAGTCAGTGAAAATTATATAAAAAAAATATTTTGTAACCTTACTAATAAGAATTAGTATAAAAATATTTGGAAAAAAATAGTTAGTTGTTACTGTTAGAGATAGAAAGTGGTGATAAGAGGTAGGAAAACATTCTAGAGGGATTTTTTGAAAGAGGCAATCTCATTGAGACTATTTGTTTGTCCCAAATTTAACGAATATGGGGTTTGAAAGCTTAACGAGTACGGGACTTTGAGGTGGTTATCTAGTCTGAGAGATGAACAATCGGCTTGTCGAAAATGAACGGAGGGATCCACATGCATATCGCATAGAGTCACCTTTGAGTCGCACGTGTCGGTGTAAAATGTTATTGTTGGTGTGATTTATGTGATATGAATTGTGTGGAATGATTTTGGCGGATATGCATATATGTGGATTTGGTGAATCATTTGATATGAAATGGTTGATGAGTTATGGATGTGATATATATGATTGAAGCATATGTGATGTAGATGTGAATATATATATTAATGATATATGTGGATATGTGCATCATGTTTGATTGATGATGATACATGTGGTAAGAGATGTGATTACTTGTATACTTGTGATATAAATGACATGATTCCAATGATATAAATATATTTTATGATGTTTTGTGAATTGGGATAGAGATGGATATGTGCATTTGGTGATATATGTCCATACTTGCGATATGTCGGTGAATTGTGTACATGTCTATATATTTGGAAAATATGTATACGTGACTATGTGAAGACAACTTGTATATTTGGAATATGATTATGTTTGTATACAATTGTTACTTCGTGAATGTTGTTGGAAAGGATATGTACTTAGAATCTATATGTTGGTGAAATATGATTATGCATATTGTTTAGTAATCATGTTTGATTACTTGGAATGGAATGAACTTTGTCGAATGAGATAAACTTGTTAATCTTGATATGTTGTATATGGAAGCATGTTCAATGCGACATCGTGCAGGTTTCGAGGATAGTGATGTTTCGAAGGAGGCTTAGCTCGGAGATTAGATCTCTTGTAGAGTGTCTTGACTAAGTAGTCATTCGTGCTCTGGTCATGTAACACTTGAGATTAAATTTTATAGTTTTTAATTGACTTGATGCTATGAGACTTTGTTTTACTCATATGTATGTCATATTTGTATTATGTTATATTCTGGATGTGTGGTCTTTGAACCAAGATAATTGTGATATGGTGGATGATGTATGGGAATCATCGGAATTTACCATTTATTGATGAGATGATTATTCCGTTGTGGTTTGACATGTTAATTATGAATCTTTAATCTCGTGTTACCTGTAATTGACCATTGCATGTTAAAGTGGAAATATTTTTATATTTTGATAATTATGTGTAATGCCCTCGTGAGATGCATGCTTCTTTACTCTGATTTATGCAAATGTATGCCTTATTTGTTTAATATAGAATTGGGGGTGTTACACAGTTGTATCAGAGCACGGTCAGTCGGTCGGCCAGGTCATTTATGTTTTCCTATCCCTTTTGTATTGGATTTGTGTATCTGACATAATCAATATTGTTGGTCTGTGAGTCGTTGGATGTCTTAGGACAATGGTTGCAGGAAGGAATGGTGACATTTGTGCGGACATAGGCCCGAAGGCGTAACCAGATTTGGTGCGGACATAGGCCCAGAGGCGTAACCGGCTTTGTGCGGACATAGGCCCGGAGGCGTAACCGACTTTGGTGCGGACATAGACCCGGAAGCGTAACCGGCTTGGATGCGGACATAGGTCCGAAGGCTTAACCAGCTTTGTACGGACATAGGCCCGAAGGAGTAACCGGCTTTGGTGCGGACATAGGCCCGGAGGCGTGACCGGCTTTGTGCAGACATAGGCCCGGAGGCGTTACCGGCTTTGGTGCGGATATAGGCCCAGAGGCATAACCGGCTTGGATGCGGACATAGGTCCGGAGGCTTAACCGGCTTTGTGCAACCTGCTTCCTATTATTCATAGTGGCGTTACATAAGTTTTTAGGCCGAGCGTTTATACTCACACTACCCAGCCACAACCGATTACAAATTTTCTTACATTCTGTTTGAATCTCACCTAGTTTTTAGATTAATGCGAGTAGGGTGCCTCGTGTCCCGCAGGGGAGAAGGACGACACCTTTACTTCCTTTAGTAGATCTAAATGTGATTTTAACAAACGGATTTATACAACAATGCTAACTAGGTAAAGCGTAAACGTGTGCTTTGTCCAACTTTGAGTCAGATATTTCTGCGATGAGGTGAGTCGACTTGTCAACTTTTTTTTTTGCAATTTCTGAGTTGTGCAATTTTGAATTTTGAAAGTTTTGACATCTTTTAAACTTTTCAAGTAATCTTTCGAATTCATGATACTTGTACAACCCCCCAAGCGTGAAGCCTGTGGAATATGTTGAAGCGCTTCGAACAGAAACTATCCCGGTCTTAATTTCTTTTGACTGTAATGTTCGTTGTCCTCTTTCTCATGTACAATTTATATATGAATTTAGAAAGTGAGGAGGTGTCTGCCTCCCGCGTAGGGGAAAGAAGCGACACTTATTATTTTGTAAGCTCTAAAGAGTTCTTTTAAAATAATTACATATGGTATAGACCATAATTCGGTTTGTACAACAATATAAATTTGCATATGTGTAGTCACTTGGTCCTGATACTCATAATGTAGTTGACATATCCTGCTTTATTGGATGGACTATATGATAAGCTTTTGTCTGCTAAATTCGCTTGCGGAATTCATTTGTTAGCTCGTCACTATGCCAAAATGGACTTTAGATAACGCTTTTATACAAAAGCGCTGTTATAAGTAAAATAAAAAATAAAACACGGAAACTGTTCACGAAAATGAGGGAAAGCGCTGCTAGAAGGGCAACCTTAGACAATGCTTTTTAAAAGCGCTGCTAAAAGGGTTGCTTTAGAAAGCGCTTTATAAAAGCGCTGGTAAAAGACCACATTAGCCAGCGCTTTTAAAAAGCGCTGCCTAAGGCATTTTTAAAAGCGCTGCCACATTAGCCAGAGTTTTAGTTTATAAAATATAATTAGTTTATAAAATATAAAAGAAAACTCAGAAAGCGAACATCAACCCTAATTCTCATACGGCGTAGCTTCTTTCTCTCACTCACAAACAAGTCGAGAACACAGTGAAACAGATCGAAAATGGCAGAATCAAAGAAGAACGACATCGTTCATTCACCGCTTGTCACCTATGCTTCCATGATTTCTCTCCTCACACTCTGTCCTCCTTTCGTAATTTTACTGTAAGTACTGATTAATTGATCCCTAATTGAATCTCTAATCTTCGATTTTGAATTTGAATTAGATCTAATTTGAAATTGATCGGTTTTGAACACTGACGGTTGCGGATGGATCGGTTTTGAACACTTTTGATTACTTTAGGATTAACGGTTTTCAAGGTTTTGTTGATTTGTGGCCTAAACCTACTCTTCTCACTTGCAAAATTATCGCTGCTTATGGTGTTTTTGAAGCCGTGCTTCAGCTTCTTCTTCCTGGTAAAACTGTTTACAACCCTATTTCTCCCACTGGCAATCGTCTTGTGTATAAGGTCTGTTTCTGTTTGTTTCTCTTTCATCTTCGTCTGATTCTGGCTCCTCTGAAGAGGATTCTTTGCTTCTTTGGTTTTGCAGGGAGAACCTCTGTGTGTATTTTATTCGCGGTAAGGCATATGCAAATTTGGCCCAAGCTGCAAGTTTGATCATCCAATAGGAATCTTCGCCTATAATGTAGCTGCATCACCTTTAGCTGATGTCCCAGGTAGGCGTCTGTTAGGCTCTTCATCCGGAACTGCTGCATTAAGTTTATCATCAGAAGGACTTGTTGAGTCGGGGACAGCAAACCCAAGGAGGCTTTCATTGTCAGAGACTAGACCGATTCCTTCCGGTGATGATAACATTGATGACGAGGGATAATGTTCTCTTGGAAATGGGTTATCTGCTTTTTACAATTTTTTTCTCAGGGGAGAAAGAGTAATCTGTGAATTGATTTCCCCATTGCTGGAGGTGTACAGAGTGTCGATTACATAGCCCATGTCAAAATGATTTTGTCAATCTACTATTGAATGCAGTTGACGAATCCAGTCGTTCTGGATTTCATGCTGCCATATTGTATAAATTCATAAGTATTTGTCACATTTGGTCAAAACCATATGTGAACATTTCTTCTGTTCTTAAGCCAATCTATCTATTTAAAATATTCTCCAATGTAAAAATATCTTTCTGGAAATCTATATTAATAAATATTTGGCTTCCGTGTGAATCTTTTCACAAATCTTTTTATTCCTGAAAACAATGTTAATGTATGTATTATTGTGTATTTATTATTGTCTCTTATGTATGCATGTATGTATACTTTCTTCAAGTGAAAACAAGTTAATGTTCCATTGGTCTAGAGTTTTATCTGTAGAAGTACTTTCTCATGTTAGTTTTGCAGTGAAGGACAATCTTGGATAGAGTTCATTTTGCAGAAGTTGTGGTCGTTCTTACGACAATGTTTTTGACGCACGTAGTTACTGTCCCGGTTCCTAAGTCTGTGTTAAGCTACGATTTTATCTTGTGCTATCGCGTATCTAGTTTTAATATAACACGCGATTGATGGTTAGTTTGGTTTTAAATCATTTTATGCCGACATTTTGTCGTTCATTTTGCTACCGAGGTGCTGTCTTGAGTTGATTTTACCTTATACCTGAACTGTTTGTGGCAGATTGAACACTCCTGCACTGATGTGCACTAAATTATACAGGTTAACCGGAGGTTGTCAAGTTGTGGTTATAACCTTTGGTATGAGATTTGAATATTCTTCGGAGGACCTGACAATAATGAAGTGCTTACTTACGGTATGAGAATAGTCGAACATCCTAACATTGTGCTAACTGTTGTTAAATTTGTGCCTCCACCCGGAACAACATTATCATTCGGCGCTAAGTTAGTCGGTGTTGCATCGGTAGAATATACTATGTTAGGAAGAATGTAAATAGGTTAATAGTTGATTGTATATTATCAAAGAATGTAAATAGGTTAACTGGTGATTGTATGTTATCATTTCATCATTAATTTTTTTACTGAGGTGCTTTTGAATTTTCATTTGTATCATATTTCCAAACAATGATATTATTATTATGATTATGATTATTATTATTGTTATTATTATTAGGGTTAATACTACTTTACCCCCCTGCCATATAGGCGAGATTCGGTTTACCCCCCTCTAAAAAAAAAATTATTGGACAAACCTTGCAAAATAAAGATTCCATCAAATTTGACCCTGATCAATTTTTTTGACCAAGATTCTTAGAATCTTGCCTACGTGGCATTTTTAGGAGTGCTGACTGTACAGCACATAAGCAATGTGGCACAGTCAGCACTGCCACGTGGAATTTAAATTTTTTTTTTTAAATTTTAAATTTTTTTTTTTTTTTAAAATTTAATATTTTTTTTTATAAAAAATAATATATTTTTTTTTAAAAAAAATAATATATTTTTTTTAAAAAAAAATAATATATTTTTTTAAAAACATTTAATTTTTTTTTACGCTTTTAAAAAATATTTGAGAGTACCTGCGGATTCACCTACGGATTCGACAATACCCGCGGATTTACCTACGGATTTGACAATACCTGCGGATTTACCTACCGATTTAAAAATACCTGCGGATTTACCTACGAAATGACAATACCTGCGGATTTACATACGGATTTACTTGCGGATTTACCTACGAATTTAAAATTACCTACGGATTTACCTTTAAAAGTACATGCGAATTTGACAATACATGCGGATTCACCTACGGATTTGACAATACATGCAGATTTACCTACAAATTTGACAATACCTGGGGATTTACCTGCGAATTTACCTACGAGTTTAAAAATACCTGCGAATTTATATATAATAAAAAAAAATTTTAATTAATAATAAAAAAAATTGGAAAAAAAAATTTAAAAACGTAAAAAAAAAAAAAAAAAAAAATCAACAAAAAATTTTTTTTAAAAAATTAATAAAATTTTTTTAAAAAAAAATTAAATTCCACGTGGCAGTGCTGATTGTGCCACATTGCTTATGTGTTGTACAGTCAGCACTCCCAAAAATGCCACGTAGGCAAGATTCTTAGAATCTTCACCAAAAAAATTGATCAGGGTCAAATTTGATGGAATCTTTATTTTGCAAGGTTTGTCCAATAAATTTTTTTTTAAAGGGGGGTAAACCGAATCTCGCCTATATGGCAGGGGGGTAAAGTAGTATTAACCCTTATTATTATTTTGTGTAAAAAACAGGTGCATATAAAATATATAATTCAAACAGCGCTATTTTTAGTAAATTATATAAAAAAAAATTGTATTGCTTAGATAGCGCTTTACACTAAAAGCGCTGCCTAAAGAAGTTTTTTTTTTTTTTAATTTTTGGTTTACTAAAAGCGGTGCCGTAGGTGGGTCTTAGGCAGCGCTTTTAAATTAAAAGTGCTGGCTTAGGTGGGCCTTTAGCAGCACTTTTAAACTAAAAGTGCTGGTTTAGTGGGGCCTTTAGCAGCGCTTTTAAACTAAAAGCGCTGGTTTAGGAAGCCTTTAGCAGCGCTTTTCTTTTAAAAAAAAAGTGTTGTCTTTACCTACAGTAGCGCTGGAATAGACAGCACTTTAAAACGCTGTCTAAAGCCAAAAAAAGTGCTGTCTAAGAAGGTCTTGTTTGGCGTAGTGCGTCAAGTCATGATAAATAATAAATTAAGACATGAAGTTAGTTATAAATCCTACCATCGACATTCATGATAAATAATAAATTAAGACATGAAGTTAGTTATAAATCCTGCCATCGACATTCATTAACAATCATCCTACATCATGGATAATATGAATGTAATAGAAACACAAAATATGCATAGTAGGCCAAAACCTGTCACTTGTTTGAAAAAATGTTCAAGACGTGAGCATGACAGTATTCCTATTATGGCCTTCAGTCCTTCACGTAGGCTGCTATAGAAATGTAATCATGGCTTTGTTTAATACTCCCACGTATAACCATGATTCAAGTTTTTCTTTTAACTTCAATAAATAAATAAGAAGTGATTTGTTTTCCTTCAATTTCCCGCGGATAATTTCCACGTGACGATCATCATACATGCAAGTTTGGAATATGTATACTGAGTAATATAACTTGTACAGTATTACTCCAATTGCTAGATGGATCCTTAAACTTATCTTATAAGAGTAAGTGTAAGTAATTAACTTATCTTTATGTGTGGGTCAGCGCATCTTCCCCTACTAGGAGCCGTTGTTGCCACCATATCTGGAATAACGTGGACAGGTATCAAAGATCGTGAGTCCTTCTGATTCATAGCCACACACACGCTTTGGAACTGAGTCAATGTTGCTTGGTATCGGAGCTTCTTGGATAAATCCCCTTTCAATACAATACTGCAATATTTACATTTATACAATAATACCACTTGGAGCAATCAAAACGATTAATATTCATTAGAGTTTATCTATTTTAACCCTTTGAAGTGGATACAGGGTTTAAATAAACTATATTTCATGCAATTCATTAAGATGGTACGTAGTTAAAAGATGAATTTGTCCTTATGATATTCACAATCATTAAAACGTTACGTTTAGTGTAATACCCTTCTAAACCCCTGCGAAATATTAATAAAATTTAGAGTAAAACATGTACAAGGGCATTACAACTCCAAAAGATTTAAAACATTCAATCATATCATGCCTTTTATGGAACATAAAACAACGTTATTCAGTAAACATGTTTAACACAGCGGAATAGTTTCAAAATCTGAATAACTCAAAATGACTAATATTCATCACCAAAGAGCCAACGACTCGTAATCCAATCAGAATAAACCAAATAACTAAAAACAAGAGTTTATGAAAATAACTCTAAAGCAAACGTTCCCCAGTGTTACATGACCAAAGCATGACACCGACACGATGTAACGAAAAAGAACTACTCTACGAGCTATCCTTACCAAAGCACAAGCCAATACTCCTCAATCTGAAAAATGTCAACAGTAAGGATGAGTCTCATTCACAATTAACAAATGTTATGAGTCCATAAACAATAAAACACCATAAGCATATTATTCACTTAATTGCAATATATTCATATTTACAGCAACATTCATCAAACACACCAAATAAAATCAACCGCATCACATCATAACATTGGACATCTTCCATTCATGTTATAATAATGCATACATACTAATGCAATGAACTACATGCATGTGGTACCAATTCATGTGATTAACCCATCTCACATATACAAATACCACCAGGATACGGCTACTGCCGACTCACTAATTCCACACAATGGAAATTAGCTACCGCTGATCCAACACCACCAGGATACATCTCCAAACGAATATGAATGCATGCACCACCTATAACATGCTAATCATCAACACCGAATAATGCATTCATATTTCAACACCGTGTAACAATCATTTCATGCATGCATCGCACTAACACAATATCAACAGAGCAAATATATTGCCAGAACACCACCGCATAAACACATTTATCATTTATGCATACAAGGTATAAATCACCACCATAAATATCGAGTTTTTAAATAAAATCGAGTTTTTAAATAAAATCACGTTACCATCTGACACACCATTTAAGTATATAAAATATTTCGTTAGCTTCACAACGCTCAAAACGACGCTTAAAACGGATACACGGTTTGAAAGTTATGAGTTTTAGAAAATATTAATTTTTTTCCAAAAAGCTACAGCGTAACCGGTTATCAAAATGGTGTAACCGATTGTACCCACGAAAAATCAATTATTTTTGCAAAATGCTTCAGTGTAACCGGTTACGAGCAATAGTGTAACCGGTTACGCTTGACGTAACCTATTCGCTATTTTTCCAAATAGCTGTAATAGGTTACCATAACCGATTATGAGCTCGAAAATGTAAAATTTTGAAAACAACACTCAGTATAATCGGTTACCGTAACCGGTTACACCCCCTCTGCAGCAGCAATTTCACTTTTTGACAGCAACTCAGTTCCTCCAACTTGAACCAAATCGCACCAGTTTGATTCTAACACTAATATAGAGCCCATTTCAGATGTTTCACATAATATTATCAGACAACAAGTCTATCAAACATCACCAATCATTCACAAACACTCAATTGCATACAATATATGAATTTGAACTTTAAACTTCAAAACCTCAAAACCTAACATACATCCCAATTGAATCAAACAATACACAAATTCAATCCTACTATTCACAAACCAATAAAAGATAGATTATAATCGGAAGAGTCTCCCCTTACCTTAGCCAAATTCTTAGATTCTTCCTCTTTCTCTGCTTCTGTAATTTCACGTTCTTGCTGTCTTATCCTCTTTTGCTATTCTATTTCTCTTTTTCCTTATTTCCTTGTTTTATGAAAAATAGAGCATAACTTTAGTAAAGGCCTAACAATTAGCACCTCCCCTTTACTAACCACAACACTGACCCAATTACCTTATTTCTCAATTCTCCAATTTAATCCGATTAAAATACCAACTAATCCCAATAGGTAATTTAATTTTACTTAAATTAATAAATGGAAAATACGGGGTGTTACAACCGTCCCCACTACAATAGTTTTCGTCCTCGAATATGTACCTCAAGTAAAGAGTTCAGGATAAGAGTCCTTCATCTGACTCTCCAGTTCCCAGGTAATATTATCACTTGCTGGTTCTTCCCAAGCTACTCTGACCAACGCTACCACTTGTTGCCTTTAATAATGGATAGTTTCATCATCAGCTTATCAACACCGTCTGACTGACCCATGGGTATCCTGAACAAATGTCTTACGCTTAGTAAATTTTAGACATTAAACCTGCACTTTATAACTGCTCCCAAAATAAACTCCAACTATCATATGTTAACTTAGGCTATGTTTGAGAGTTTGGAGGGGAAGGGAGGGGAAGGCTTTGGAAAATAGTAAGAATTGAGTGAAAAATATAAAAAGATTTTGAGTAGGAGGGTTTTGGAGGATTTGATTTTATTCATAACACCAAAAATCCCATAAAACGGGGGAACTAAAAAATTGTATTGAATGAGGGTTTTGGAGGGTTTTGGAGGGCTTCCATAAATTTTGCAAATATCGTTTAGGTTGTTATACTATTTTGAAAATTAAAATTTTTGTAATGATAATGAGTCTTTTATCATTCTAAACAAAATCATTTTTTCAAAAAATGTCAAATATTTTTCTATATTATTTTAAAAATTCGATTTCGGAAGCCTTCCCCTCCCCTCCCCTCCAAACTCCCAAACATAGCCTTAATGTATGTAATTTATTTGATGTAATTACTTCCAGCTTTATATCATTTATTACCATTTAAAATGGAAAAAAGATAAAACTTATATGGAATAGAACCGCCATAAAGCTTGAAGTTATGGTACGAAAGCGGACAACAACTATAGCGAGCTAAGCCAGAGTTGCGAACTACTTAATAAGAGCGTGAGACCTTGTTGTGAGTTCGTCGTTTCTGATCTCGATTCCTTACTTTCATAGTCCCATCTCATTGCTTCATTCAATCCTGAGATATAAGCTATGAAGTTGAGCTTGCCCGGGTTGGAAAGATTTCTAGAAATCCGAGATAATTGAGTCCGTCGTGAAGCCGATCGCACCATCAAAGATCTTGTTGCCTTTAATAATGGATAGTTTCATCATCAGCTTATCAACACCATCTGAATGACCCATGGGTATCTTGAACAAACCCCTGATTTAGCCGCCATAGTTGTCGGGTTAAAATTAGATCGGCAACTGGCAGTTTAGATGGTGGCTCTGGCTTTGCGATTTCATAAAACTGAGATTAGCACCGTAAGGGCGGACTTTCATGGCTTTTACTGTACTAAAATAGACGCGGAGTGCGAGCGGTGACGAAAATTATTATTGACGGCCCTGCAATTTATCTCCTTTCATAGGATGGATAGTAATTTACGAGAGAACAAATGAATAGTCATTTACGAATAAACAAGTGAACAATAATTTAGAATCATATTGACTTGTAGGATTCGATTGACAAGGAAAACTGTTCACTTTTAGTGAATCACCTAGAAAAAAGGTGATTGTTTGAGTATGATTTGTGGCCCAGGAAAATTTTACCGAGTTCCCACAGACGCCGCCTATGTTTTGTGTAAAAAACCAGATTCCGAGGAGCATGCCCTCAGAGATGAGGGAAGCCTCGAGAAAGGATGATTTAGTGATTGACTTGGGAGATTTGGAAGCGGTGGGCTAGGCACCATGTTCCAAGAGAGTGTCTGGATTATCCCTCGTACGGGAGTCCCTCTATGAGTCTAATCTCGTGATGGACCAACCTATCATTCTCTGAGGTTTTTTAGGCTTATTTATAGCATAAGTCCTAACCCCTATTGAATAGTCATGTTTTAATGACTATGTAACCGCCCATAATGATATGTAACGCTTGTAACCGCTTATTAATAGCTTATAATGTCTGTAACCGTATCTTAATGGCCTTATAACGCTTGTAACCGTCCCTAACGGCTGGTAACGTCCTGGCTTCCGATTAAGTATCCTATTATGCCTACACGCAGTTCTCGGCTGACATATATCTTGCCGGGTAGAGCTTAGTGCTCGGCCAAATGCATATTATATGCTATAGGTCGCGTCCTTATAAATATCCCGAGTCCGGAACAATATATATTTGATTAAAATTAGATAATGTTTTATTAAAAATTTGTTACAGTTGATTTATATGTATATTTTAATATGTTATGAGAGAGTCGTAAAAATAATAAAAACTAATTATTAATTATTTATGTTTGAAATTGAATTATTATAAAAAAATAAAAAATTATCATTTAATTGTAACACTTAATGAAATATAATGAAAAAGTGATGTGTATATGATATAATTTAATTAATTACCAAAACTGATAATTTTTTTTTTATCAAACCAAAACAGAGTTAAACTTCTATTTGTCCATATTTCAAAAAATAGCATCTCTTGTATTTCATTTCCATTCATCTAAGAATGAATACTATGATTTTCATTTCTAACATGTATGAATTAAGCATTTATAGTATAATTCTCAATGATTTTATTCCTTATTTATAACAATTTGTATTTATTACATTGTCCGAATATTATCCTATAAATAGGACCAATCTCTTTGTAGAAATACAAAGATGAAATAATACAGAATCATTCTATCTTTATCTCTTCTCTTTTATCTTCTTTCTCCTTATTTCATATCACGTTATCAGCACGAAACTCTACCAAACATGAAAAAGAAAAAAATTAAAGTTTTAACTATTGAAGGTAATATTGATCCTTTTTTTTAAGTTTCTTTTTTTTTTTTACCTTTTATTATATAATTATTGAAGAAATTACCAAACTATCTTGAAGGATAGCAAAATAATAGTTTAATATTTAGTTCCTAAACAACTTATCAAGTATCCATGAATGATAGAAATATAATAAGTTTATAATTTTCCTGAAGAAAATCGAAAAAATATTGAATTTCTTATATTGTTCCTGAAGAACATATAAAGCATCCCTAAAGGATCGAAATATATTGAATTTCTTATATTGTTCCTGAAGAACATATGAAGAATCCTTAAAGGATCGAAATATATTGATTTTTTTATATAGTTCCTGAAGCATCCCTGAAGGATAGCAAAACAAGTTATTTATATAGTTCCTGAAGAACTTATAAAGCATCCTTGAAGGATTGCAAATATTATTATTTCTATGAAATAAAAAATATGTGATTGACTTCCTGAAGAACTTATCAAGCATCCTGAAGGATTGCAAATATTATTATTTTTATTAATAAAAGATTTGTGTGACTGAGTTTCTGAAGAACTTATCAAAGATTCCTGAATGATAGTCAAATAATAATTTATTATATAGTTCATGAAGAACTTATCAAGCATCCCCGAAGAATAGCAAAATAATAATTTATTATATAGTTCCTGAAGAGCTTATCAAACATCCTTGAAGGATACCCAAATAGTAATTTATTATATAGTTCCTGAAGAACTTATCAAACATCCTTGAAGGATAGCCAAATAATAATTTATTATATAGTTCATGAAGAACTTATCAAACATCCATGAAGGATAGCCAAATAATAGTCTCTTATCCGAATAACTTATAAAACATCTCAGAAGGATTGCAAAATAATTGTTTGCTATGATTCTTGAAGAACTTATAAAGAACTTATAAAATATCCCTGAAGGATTGCATAATGAAATTTTCTTTTTGTTGAATTATAAAAACGTGTATGTTATAGTTCTTGAAGAATTTTAAATATTTGTATTATTGTAAAGTTTTTTTTATGTTAGAAACTTTCTAAAATTGTTAGGGTACCAATTGTTACCGGTTTGAGATATTATAGATTATATCAATTATTGCTTATTTGAAAAGTTATTATTTTATTGAATATAAAAGTATGTCTCCTTAGTAGTTGGATAAATTTATTTTTGTGATTTTGAAAATACAATTATTCTGAAATAAATAAAAATTTTAAAATGAATGTTTATCAATTAAAATTTTAAAATTAACTTTGATTTTAAAATTATTTGTGATATTTTAATTTTAAAAAAATCAATATATTTTATTATAGCAGAAAATTTTGTGTGTATAAAATATATTAATATCTACTTTTAATTTGAGTGTAATATAACTTATTGTGAGGGCGTGCATATAATATTTATATTGTGATAATATATTTGATATGTGTATTTATATGTACAAATAATAAGATTTAAGATTTTTCATTTTATTGTTAAATACTACTCAATTAATTTATTGAAAATAAATTAAATAATTTTCAAAGATCTATATATGATATGATTGAGATAAATAAGTGAAATGGAATTTTTTTTATTTTTGAATATATTTTTTGAATATTTGATAGAATCATAAAATATTTGTGAGATATCACAAATTATTATATATAGTATTTGTTGATTAATAATATGATGATTAATGAAATCGATCTTATGAGAATAAATATTTATATTCAATTTATGTACGATGAATGTGTATTGTAAAATATTTTTATGATGATAAAATCAATACCTTCTAAGTCATATAGAGATTCGTGATTTCTTTGTTTATCTAGATAGAAAATTTTATCACTCGCAAGTCATTTAGAGATTGAAACAAATTAAAAGAATATAATCTTATGTATTATTGTAAACAAGAAGTTTACAGATCACACCTAAGTGTATTGTTGGAAAAATTGGTTGGGTCATCTCAGATGTATTATGATGCGAGAATTAGTTTTGAAGAATCAGAAGTTTCTTCGATCCAATAAAATTTGTGTGTTTCCAAAGGAAAAATTGAGAAATTGAGTTTTTATGACATTAATTCTTGCATCGACTAAAAGATCATGCATATGTCTACTCACAATCAGAAGTTTGTGAAATTATTTTCTCAACTAATTAGACTAAGATCTTGTTTTCTGGATTTTTTTAGAAATTCATGTATAAGTATCACATATATTATTAAAATTGATATTGAACATCATGTAATATATGTTCATAAAAAGAAAATGGACCTGGAGATCCAGTCTTTAGACGTCTAAAGTTAATTATATGGTTGATACTTATGGGATCATCAATTATAAAGTATATATTTGAAATACCCAAAGTATGATATTAAGATATTTATTCGCATCAAGCCAACAATATACTATATCTTAGTCCTCCATAAGAATGGTAAAAATTTTGATTTGTTGCTCATTGATTTTCACAAAGACCTAAGATTGGTTTTGATGAAACATATCCACCTGTAGTGGATTCAATTAATTTTTCGATATTTTATTAGTCTTATAGTACTTGAAGGGCTTAATATGAACATGATGTATGTTGTAATATCTTATTTATACGGATCACTTGATAGTGACATTTATATGAAACTCCTTAAAGGGTTATGTAATACGGTGAACTGACTTTTATATTTATAAGCAACAATGTTGCGGTGAGCATGAGTCGCCACCGACTTTTATTTTGTCCAATGTTAGGAAGGGCAAAAAGTACAGAAAAAGACCCTTTTGAAAGAAAGCGGGCTCGGGGGGTAAGTTATGAAAAGGGAAGGTGCAAGCACCCTTTTCATCCGTAGTTATCTACGGGCTCTTAATTTACTTAGCTCATGTTTGTTTTGTTTGTTTTGAATTGAAAAGGGACATAAGGACTTTAGCGTAAATGCGTAGCCTTAGTCTTTAAAAAAGTGTTGAAAAGATGTTTTTTTTTTTTTTAATAGAGCTAGGCATATTAAGAGCACTACCCTAGATTGGTCTTTTTCTATGCTTTTTACGATTCCCAGGATTATCCATACTATATAGAAGTAGGAAATCCTTGTTATATTGGACGTGCGGGTCATCGAAGGGTCATCGTATGGTCGTTGAAGGCAACAAGTAGAGGAACCTTAGCATTTTAGCGGGACTATCATCATTTTCCGAAGGGACTCCGAGGGACAAGATCTTTTAGTGTAGGCAACAATCGAGGGTCATTGAGGGACTAAGATCTTTTCTAAGATGATTTTACTCGAGGGTCATCGTTTTGCTAAGATACCTCTACATTTCGAGGGACATGACCTTTTAATCGAAGGCAACCAAGAGGGGCGTACCCTAAGGGTGAGTGCGTGCAAGTGTGTTGTATTCAAATACTTATTTATCTTATATATTCTTTAGTGAGCTAATCGTTTAATTCGAACTTGCCATACACACCCTAAGTAGCATACATCTAAGCAATATATACAATAAAATATAGGAATTTAAAAGTGCGAGAAGATAAATAGGTTCACTATGATTTTTACATTTTGACCTAGCTACATTCTAATAATGAAATCAATAAAACAAAACATGCGCCATACAAGGGATTTTGAGGTGGGAGAAGAAATCGGGAGAATAGAAATTACGAGAAATTAAGTTTTTTGAAATTTATGTGAAAAAATTAAATTAAATATTAGTCTAATTAAACTAAAATAGATTAATTAATTAATTAAAAAAACTAATCCTAATTTTAATGTCTTTTTGGTGATTTAAAACTCTAATTCTAAGTTAAATTAAATTGATTTAAAAACTAAAAAGAAAATTAATTTATTTACTTTACACTAAATCCTATTTTTTTTGTAGTTTTAGTTAGTTGATAATTTTTTATTTTTTTTGCTTTTTTTTAGTTAATTAATAAAAGAAATAAACAAATAACACAAAGATACAAATAAAACAACAGAAACAGGTATTTGATCCTGTGCGTCACGCTTCTGTACGCTTGTGGTGGGTCTTCATCTCTGTTCGTTAGATCTGGATCCGTTGAAATCCAAGGGCTGGATCTGCAGGTGCATCATGGATGCATTTGGCCCAAAGCGCATCCAATCTGAGAGTTACCATTTGTTAGAAAAAAGAAACAAAATTGGCCCGCGTGAGGATCGAACCCGCGCATTTGTGGTCTATTACCTTTGCTTGTTACCAACTCTGCTAATGTGTTAACTTGTTAAATGGATGAACACAAAATATGAAATATTAAAAACAAAGCGAATCAGAAAGATAACGCGCAGCCAATCAAAACCCAGATGAATGGGTGACCTTTTGACTGGCCAATTGCACAATGCCACGCGCCCATCTTCTTCCATCTCCCCATCTTAAAAACCTGCACAATATTTTACTACAAAATAACTAGAATTTTGATACGGTTCCTGCAAATGTGTTTCGTAGCGAATTCCAACGACTTCCAAACCTATGAAATTCAATCAATAAAAACAAAAGGGAAACCCAGATCTACTAAATGGGACATTGCGAACTCGATAGTGGCATCGGTTTAAGCTGTAGGGGCCTGTGTCGATAAGGCCGAAGCTCTTGCATCTCTTGCCCTAACAATGGCAGGTTAAGTTTTCCACGTTAAAACTCTAAGATAATGGTCCATACCTTCTCTAATCTGCGTGCTAAACTCAAATATGTGATTAGTTGGGACATAAACACATGATTATGCAATATATGAAAACAAAATATACATGAAGATGATATTCATGGCATACGACATTATAAGAGTGCTCACGCATGAAAAAGGATCTCAACTTACTCTTGGACGTCTCAGGAAGAGAATAGAAGGACTAATCGTCTTTGAATGAGGCTGCAAATAAGAAAGCGAAACTTGGTTTTCTTTGTGAGATTTTTGAAATTTGAGAGGATAGTTTGGAGGCTAGGTTTTCGTCCTGTTTGAGGCTGCAATGTTGTGTTTATATAGTAGCATGTAATTAGGGTTAAAAAGAATGGAAAGAAATCAAGTTTTGATTGAGAAAAATATTTGTTTTTAAAATTGCATGAAGACTTTCCTTTTCCAATTGATTCTATTTGGTGCACTTTTTTTTCACGTTTAAAATCAATTTATGGAGTGTATTTGGACATATTTATATGAATGGTAAGTCTTGAATGATTTGATTTTAATTTCTTTTGATTTTATTTGATTTATATTGATTTAATATGAATAAAATCAAGTATAAATGAAATAATACCATAAGATAAATAAAATTTGAATCTTGGGCCCTCCATATGTTTAAAATTTCGTGGATGATTGAAAAAATATGGCCCACTACTTAAAAATGCAAAATTCTTCACTTAAGTTTTCACACCTTTCTTGAAAATCGACCAACTTGTACCAATCCTATCTCTCTCATTTTTTATCACATGAAGGCGTTCTTGTACATTTTAGAAAGCTCAAAGAGTCTTCTAAAAGATGCTTTTGGTTTCACCTTCATTGAACTTACCATGTTCATTTACCATCCTTTGAGAAAAAACGTCTCTTTTGCGATCCTTTAGGAGGACCTGTAATGTCTTGGCTTATATCTTCCAAATGAAGCATTTTTGGACTTGGCATGTGAGAGCCAAAGTTGTAGAGAATTCAATTTCCTTCAAATTGAGCTTTGGATGGGAAATTTTTGATGCTCCATGTGAAAGTTATGGCCGGTCAAAGTTCAGTTGACTTTCTCCTTAAAACCCTAATTTAGTAACTTCTTCCTTTGATAATTTTGGACTTGAATAGGAGAAATAGTATGGGAAAATTTTGGGGTATGACAGGTTAATATACCAGAGACACAATTCCGAATCTCGAGAAAGCTATTCCATAAAATTGAATAAATCTCTCTATGGTTTGAAACAATTTGGACGCATGTGGTATAACCGTCTTAGTGAACATTTGCTTAGAGTGAGATATACAAATAACTCCATTTGTCCTTGTATTTTTATAAAAAAGATCAGGAAAAGAATTTGCAATAATAGTTGTCTATATTGATGACATAAATATTATTGGAACTCCTGAAGAGCTTCCAAAAGCTATGAATTGTTTAAAGAAAGAGTTTGAGATGAAGGACCTAGGAAAGACAAAATTATGTCTAGGTTTACAAATTGAGCATTTTGATAAATGAATATTTGTACATCAAGAATGCTATATAGAAAAAGTTTTAAAATACTTCTATATGGACAAATGTCACCCGTTGTCTACTTCAATGGTTGTAAGATCATTAGATATAGAGAAAGATCCTTTCAGGTCTTGAGAAAAGGATAAAGAATTGCTTGGTCCTGAAGTACCATATCTCAGTATGATTGGAGCACTGATGTACCTTGCTAACTATACACGCTTGATATATCATTTGCGGTCAATTTATTAGCAAGATACAATTCTTTACCTACACGAAGACATTGGAATGGAGTCAAACGTATACTTCGTTATCTTAGCGCTAAAATAGACATGAGTTTGTTTTATACCAAAGCATCCAGACTCGAATTAACATGTTATAAAGATGCAGGTTACTTGTCAGATCCTCGCAATGGTAGATCACAAACAGGTTATTTACTTACATGTGGTGGTACAACTATTTCATGGAGATCGGTGAAACAAACAATAACAGCAACTTCATCTAATCATGCAGAACTTTTAGCACTACATGAGGAAAGTTGAGAATATGTTTGATTGAGATCCTTAATCCAACACATACAAAATACTTGCGGTTTGTCTTTTGGAAAAACAAATACAACGACCATATATGAAGATAATACGCCATGTATCGCTCAATTGCAAGATTGTTACACTAAAGGAGACTGAACAAAACACATCTCTCCAAAGTTATTTTTCACTCATTATCTTCGGAAGAATGGTGATAAAAACATCCAACAAATTCGTTCATGTGATAATCTTGCAGACCTTTTCACAAAGTCACTCACAAGTAGAACTTTTAATCAACTAGTACAAAAGTTTGGTCTTCATCGTCAAAGAAATGAACGCTCAGCTGAGGGGGAGAAATACATTTATTTTAAAAGGATATTGTACTCTTTTCCTTCACTAGATTTTTTTCCACTGGGTTTTTTCTAGTAAAGGTTTTAACGAGGCATATCCAAAACAAACATCCAAGGGGGAGTGTTATGAATAATTCGATATTTGTTTCTCAATGATTTTATTCCTTATTTATAACAATTTGTATTTATTACACTTATTTATAACAATTTGTATTTATTACATTGTCTAAATATTGTCCTATAAATAGGACCAATGTCCAATCTCTTTATAGAAATACACCGATGAAATAATACATAATCATTCTATCTTTCTCTCTTCTCTTTTATTTTCTTTCTCCTTATTTCATATCAGTTTAGTATTTTTATATGATTATTAGTGTTTTTATATGATATCACTGCTTTCTATCAATTTCTAGCATTGCCTAACACATTT
Source organism: Vicia villosa (assembly GCF_029867415.1). NCBI lineage: Eukaryota > Viridiplantae > Streptophyta > Magnoliopsida > Fabales > Fabaceae > Vicia > Vicia villosa. The sequence goes on along the minus strand of NC_081183.1, from coordinate 172,147,632 downwards.
GTTTAAACAGGCGGCGTGATCAATGAGAAGTTAACTTTCAGTAATAAAAAAAAACATGGACATTCTCCTAACCAACTAGGCCAATCTACTAACTAGATGTACAAATATTACAAGCAACATAAATTAAGCCATAAGCACTTGAGAATGCCAATTGGATGTGTGGGAAGTAATACAAACACACACCTATATTTCCCTAAGTTTGCTTCATGGTTATGCAATGCAGAAAGTCAACAATGCGAGGTTCTCTTCAGGTTTCCTTCCTAATTCTAACTGTCTCACTCATTTTCGTAGCCCTATTGACTAGAATGAAAGAAACCAGATAATGAACATTCCTTTATAGCACTCAACAACAAACAGTCGAGCAAACAATGATGAAATTATATTATTCAAAACTATAATAGTGGTACTCTTGCAATTGTTTCCTCCATCCTCCCTTAAAAGTTGGGGTGGCAAAATGGATGGATATGGATGGGATGAGATGGTTTAATGGATAGATAAACCAATCCATTAGTCTATTACCAATCCACTAACCTCTCTTAATAAAAATTCAATTCAATATATCCATTAAGGGAAAAAATCAATCTAAAAATTCAATTCAATATATCCATTAAGGGAAAAAATCAATCTAATTCATCCATTAACACATTTCTAATGTATAAATATTCATCATCCAAACAAAATCTTATAAATTGAGAATTATATTTTAAATTTCATAAATAAAAAATTAAATGTTCTAATATATTTTTTAAATTTCATAAAAAAAGTTAAACTTCAAAATGAAAAAATTAAATATTCTTAATTGTTTTTTAAATTTCATAAAAAAACTAAATTTTACATTTTTTTAATATTCTTAATTATATTTTAATTTTTAAAAAAATTCACAACAAAAAAAGTATCCTAAAATATTTTTTAAATTACATAAAAAAATAAAATTTCTAATTATTTTTAAATTTAAGAAAAATTTGATTTTTGTTTTTCCGAAAAAAATCAATTTTTTCGCTTTTTCAGAAAAACTATTTTTATTTTTCCGAAAAAACTCAAATTTTTGTTTCTTAGATTTTTTATTTCTTTAAAAAAAAACTCTATTTTTTCGAAAAAAATTTTCTTTTTTATGTTTTTCCGAGAGAACTTGTTTTTTTTTTATGTTTTTTCGAAAACACTCGATTTTTAGTTTTTTTAGAAAATAATAGATTTTTCGTTTCTTTCTACAAAACTCTATTTTAAATTTTATTATAAGACCCGATTATTTTGTTTTTTGAAAAAGAAATCGATTTTTTGCGTTTTTCTAAAAATATTTGATTTTTTTTGTTTTTTAGAAAAAACCCGACTATTTGTTTTTTCTGAATGTATTCGCTTTTTTATTTTTTCGAAAAAACTCAATTTTTTGTTTTTCTAGAAAACTCAATTTTTTTGTTTTTTCCGAGAAAAAAATCAATTTTCTTTCTTTTAAAAAAAAAAAGAAACTCGGTTTTTCATATTTTTCAAAGAAAGTCAAATTTTCCGTTTTCCTAGAAAAATTCGATTTTATATTTTTATGAAAAAATTTGATTTTTTGTATTTCCGAAATTTGATTTTTCATATTTTCGAAAAACTCGATTATTTGTATTTTTGGAAGAAAAAAATTTTAAAAAATAAAAACTATTTCTATTATTTGTTAAAACTAATTTAATGGATTTAAAGTATAAAAAAAATAATCCATTGGATCATCGAAATATGTATTTTGGTGGATGGATTGAATATATTTTGGCTTAATAGATTTAACTTCCACCCCTAATTAAAAGACATAAGCCAGAATATTTGTACACCTACCCCTCCTAAACCAAGGACAACAAGTAAGCATAGCTGACCAATTAACTGTATTGGAGTTTAAGTCCTATGAAACCGCCGAGAGTAAGAAACATCTGAAACGTAAAAACATAAATATCGCTCATTTTTTCCGTTCCTACACAATTAACAAAGTGCCATGGCCACGCTGAATAATTAAATAAAAGTATTTGTTATATTGGCTTTTCAACATACAATAAATACAAATGTGGGGGGCATATTGTAGAATTTAGTGTGACCCATTTTAAAGTTTTTATGGGTAGAATGAATATTTGAAAATTTTAATTGGGTTGTTCAAATAATTAAAAAGTGCAATATAGTATAAAAAATTGAGTGGGAACCATTTAAAGAACTCAAATGAGTATAATGGATGTTTATACTCTAACAACTCGAACCTCTAGAAAGTTATCTTCAGTCAGTTGCAGAACTGAGCGAATTGCGTCGGAGGCAGCTGTTTTGGTTGTTACTGTAGTACTCCCTCCGTTTTTTATTATATGTCGCTTTAGAGAAAAAATTTGTGTTTTATTATAAGTCGTTTTACGATTTCAATGAATCATTAATGTTATTTTTTCTATTATACCCTTAAGCATTTAATATTCTCTTTCTTCAAATTATTTTAATTTGTGTTTCCTATACAATTAATGAAGGACAACTTAGTAAAATCTTTTACAATTTATCTATTTCATACAATAGTTATTATTTTTCTTAATATGTGTGAAAATGCCAAAACGACTCATAATAAAAAACGGAGGGAGTATTTGTCAATGCTCCCCTAATCTAAGCACTACAATTGTATGTGATGTAAACAAATGTCAAAAACCAGATAAAGATCATTCCTACACCATATTCCATTCCAAAAAACCAAGCAAATGATGATGATATGACAACATTGAAAATCATTGTGACTAAGTTTCTTAAGAGACACTTTCTACCTTTATCCTCCATTAGGAGGTCCAGAAGCCACACATTATGAACACCTACAAGAGCAAAACCTAAGCCCCTGGCAAAAGAAAATATGTCTTCTTCCTTAAGAAAATCAAGAATCAGTTTCTAGAAAAACAGAGATGTGAAACCAGCTAGCACCACGAACAATTGATAAAAAAGATTACGAAAATCAGCAAAATTGTTGAGTCTCGACCTTAAGTGATGAAAGAGCAATTCAAACGCATTGCTAGTAGCATGATTAACCACAGACACGGTTACACTTACAGGTGATCTAGCAAATGCTCTAACTCGTTCATCGTAGTGCGACATAGCTGCAGAAACATCCGGGGTGCTAGTGACTGGGGTTCAGAACAAACCCCAAAGCGAGAAGAGCATTCAGAAGATTCTGTTATATATTCAGTATGATCATGGAAGGAGTAGAATCACCGCCATCTTTTTAATTTTAACCTAACGTTCAAAATATCATTAAAAAATTAATTAAAAATAATCACTTTAGCAAGAGAGACAACTTTTACCTGGAATTTCACATACCTAACATTGACAACTTTCGAAAAACTCTATTTTTTTTAATTTTTTTATCCGAAAAAACTCAATTTTTTAGAAAATACTCATTTTTTTAATCTTTTTCCAAAAAACTCAATTTTTCGAAAAAAAGTCTTTTTTTTTGTTTTCCCGAAAACACTCTATTTTTAGTTTATTCGAAAATAATAGATTTTTCGTTTCTTTCGATAAAACTCAATTTTCTTTTGTATTTTGGTGGATGAATTTGATGAATTTTGGCTTAATAGTTTCAATTGCCACCCCTACTTAAAAGAATAAAAGCCATAATATGTGGACACCTATCACTCCTAGACCAAGGACAACAAGTAAGCAAAACTGACCAATTAACTGTTGTTGGAGTTTCAGTCCTATGAAACCGCCAAGAGCAAGAAACATCTTAGACGTAAGAGCATAAATATCACATTCCACGCTGGATAACGAAATATAAGTAATCGTTATATTGGCTTTTCAACATAAAAGAAATATAAATGTGGGGTATATTGTAGAATTTAGTGGGACCCATTTTAAAGTTTTTATGGGTTGAATGAATATTTGAAAATTTTAGTTGGGTTGTTCAAATAATTAAAAGATCAATATAGTATAAAAAATTGAGTGGGACCTATTTAAAGAACTCAAATAAGTATAACAACTCGAACCTCGGGAAAATTATCTTCAGTCAGTTGCAGAATTGGGCGAATTGCGTCGGAGGCAGCTGTTCTGGTTGTTACAGCAGTATTTGTCAATACTGCCATAATCTGAGCACTACAATTGTATGTGATGTAAAGCAATGTCAAAAGCCAGACAAAGATCATTCCTACAACATTGAAAATCATTGTGACTAAGTTTCTTAAGAGACACTTTCTACCCTTATCCTCCATTAGGAGGTCCAGAAGCCATACAATATGGATAACTACAAAAGCAAGACCTAACCCATGGCAAAATAAAATATGTCTTCTTCCTTAAGAAAATCAAGAATCGATTTCAAGAAAGACAGAGATGTGAAACCAGCTAGCACCATGAACAATTGATAAGAAAGATTACAAAAATCAGCAAAATTATTGAGTCTTGACCTTGAGTGATGCAAGAGTAATTCAAACGCTTTGCTAGTAGCATGATTAACCACAGACGCGGTTACACTTACAAGTGATCTAGCTAATGCTCCAACTCGTTCATCATAGTGCGGCATAGTTGTAGAAACGTCTGGGGTGCCAATGACCGAGGCTCAGAACAAACCCAAAGTGATCGGTTAGATGAAGGTGGTGGTGATGGTGGTTATTGTCGACGACGATGGAGAAATGAGAACAATTTCAATAACGGTCACAAGAAATGAAAAGAGTTGGTTGAATATAGATAAAGTGATAAGAGCTTTCAGAAGATTCTGTTATATATTCAATTTGGTCAAGGAAGGAATAGAATCACCGCCATCTTTCTAATTTTAATCTAACGTTCAAAATATCATTAAAAAAATTAATTAAAAATAATCACTTTAACAAGAGAGACAACTTTTACCGGGAATTTCACATACCTAACATTGACAACTTTCGAAAAACACTATTTTTTAAATTTTTTTTCCGAAAAAACCCGATTTTTCAGAAGAAAAAAAACTTGTTTTTTTAATCTTTTTCCGAAAAACTCAATTTTTCGAAAAAAGTCATTTTTTTGTTTTTCCGAAAACACTTGATTTTTAGTTTTTTCGAAAATAATAGATTTTTCGTTTCTTTCGATAAAACTCGATTTTAAATTTTATTGAAAAACTTGGATTTTTCGGTTCCCCCCCCCCCCCAAAAAAACTTGATTTTTTCATTTTGTGGAAAAGAAATCGATTTTTTATTTTCCGAAAAAAATTGATTTTTTTAGTTTTTCTAAAAATATTTTATGTTTTTTTTCAAAAAAAGTCGACTTTTTGTTTTTTTTCTGAAAATATTCGCTTTTTTGTTTTTATGAAAAAACTCATTTTTTATTTTTTCGAAAAGAATTGTTTTTTTGTTTTTTCCGAGAAAAAACTCGATTTTTTGTTTTTTCATAAAACTCAATTTTTTGTTTTTTTTCCGAAAAACCTGGATTTTTTGTTTTCCCGAAAAAAACTTGATTTTCTTTCTTTTTTATATTAAAAAACTCGATTTTTCAATTTTTCTGAATAAATTCAAATTTTCCATTTTTAAAAAAACGATTTTATATTTTTACGAAAAAAATTGATTTTTTGTATTTCTTAAAATTGATTTTTTCATATTTTCGAAAAACTCGATTATTTGTATTTTTGGTAGAATTGTTTTTTCTTATACTAAAAACTCTTTTTATTATTTTTTTAAAAATAATTTAATGGATTTAAAGTATAAAAGAAAAATAATCCATTGGATTATCGAAATATGTTAGATGGATTTTATACAATCCATTAATTTCTTTTGTATGTGGTGGATGGATTGGATGAATATTTTGGTGGATGGATTTAATGAATATGGATTCAATTGACACCCCTAATTAAAAGACATAAAAGCCATAATATGTGGACACCTATCACTCCTAGACGATGGACAACAAGTAAGTAAAACTGACCAATTAACTATTGTTGGAGTTTCAGTCCTGTGAAACCGCCGAGAGCAAGAAACATCTGAAACGTAAGAGCATAAATATCACTCATTTTTCCGTTCCTACACAATTAACAAAGTGTCACTTGCCACGCTGGATAACTAAATAAAAGTATTTGTTATATTGGATTTTCAACATAAAATAAATATAAATGTGGGGTATATTGTAGAATTTAGTGGGACCCATTTTAAAGTTTTTATGGGTTGAACGAATATTTGAAAATTTTAGTTTGGTTGTTCAAATAATTAAAAAGTGCAATATAGTATAAAAAATTGAGTGGGACTCATTTAAAGAACTCAAATGAGTATAACAATTCGAACCTCAGAAAAATTATCTTTAGTCAGTTGCAGAACTGAGCGAATTGCGTCGAAGGCAGTTGTTCCGGTTGTTACAGCAGTATCTGTCAACACTGCCATAATCTGAGTACTACAATTGTATGTGGTGTAAACCAACGTCAAAAGCCAGCCAAAGATCATTCCTACGCCATATTCCATTCCAAAAAACCAAGCAATCGATAATGATATGACAGCATTGAAAATCATTGTGACTAAGTTTCTTAAGAGACACTTTCTACCTTTATCCTCCATTAAGGAGGTCCAGAAGCCACACAATATGGGCAACTACAAGAGCAAGACCTAAACTCATGGCAAAATAAAATATGTCTTCTTCCTTAAGAAAATCAAGAATCGGTTTTTAGAAAGACAGAGATGTGAAACCAGCTAGCACCACGAACAATTGATAAGAAAGATTACGAAAATCAGCAAGATTGTTGAGTCTCGACCTTGAGTGATGCAAGAGCAATTCAAACGCTTTGCTAGTGTTATAAAGTTATGCTAAGTCTGAACTCTTCATTTTCTATTTCTTTGATTCAATGAATAGTTAGTTACAAGAATCTAACAAATTGCATTTTATAGAAGCAATCCTGTAACCTGCTGTAGCAGGTTACCTTACTCTAGCTACTGCCAGGTGTCAGTTACACTATACAAACTACTATCTACTAGTATATTCTAATACCCCCCACAAACTCATGGGGAGCTAGCAACCCTGAGTTTGTGCTTCAACTCTAGAAACTTGGTGGATGGAAGAGGCTTTGTCAAAACATCTGCCAGTTGATCAACACCGGGGATATGAACAACATCAAGCTGCTTGGCTAGAACTTTTTCTCTGACAAAGAATAGGTCTATCTCCATGTGTTTGGTTCTTGTATGCATGATAGGATTGTGGGCCAGCAGCACTGCAGACTGATTGTCACATAATATGATAGGAGGTTTGGTGGTAATAGACAACTCCTTGAGAAGAGTTTGCACCCATAACAGATCTGCAGTGGCTTGGGCAAGACTCCTGTACTCAGCTTCTGTGCTGGACCTTGCCACAACTGGCTGCTTCTTTGACCACCAAGATATGAGGTTTGTGCCAAAGAAGATTGCTGCACCTGAAGTGCTTCTCCTGTCATCTGGGTCAGAAGCCCAGTCAGCATCACAGTACACCTGTAAAGAAGGCACAGTATGAGGGGAGAGAGGGGATAAATGTAAGCCATGTTGAAGGGTCCCTTTGAGGTATCTGAGAATCCTTTTGACAGCCACCCAGTGGGATTCAAGAGGAGCTGACATGAATTGGCATACTTTATTAACAGCAAAGGAGATGTCAGGTCTGGTGATTGTAGCATACTGCAAAGCACCAACTACAGACCAGTAAAGAAAGGGATCAGGAAGGGGTGCTGAACCAGTTTTGGTGAGCTTACAGGTGGATTGCATAGGGGTGGCAACTGCTGCAGACTCATGCATATTAGTTTTATACAGCAAATCCCTAATATACTTAGACTGAGTTAACAAAAGAGAGCCATTGGAGGCAGATTTCACTTCAATTCCCAAAAAATAATCAAGGTCACCAAGATGTTTTAGGGAGAAGGCTAGATTGAGTTTGGAGATGATATCCAAAACTAGAGGTTTGGAATTGCCAGTGATAATGATGTCATCTACATAGACAAGAATGTAGATGATGTGATTTTTGGAGGAATAGATGAAGAGGGATGGATTTTTGGAAGTGAAGTTTCAGGAGGGTTGCCTGCAGTTTTTCAAACCATTGCCTGGGGGCCTGTTTAAGGCCATATAAAGCCTTGTGAAGCTTGCAGACTAAAGAAGAATCAGCACTGATAAACCCCGGGGGTTGTTCCATGTAAACCTTTTCAGTCAATGTGCCATTTAGAAAGGCATTGTTGACATCAATCTGTTGTATGGTCCAGTGATGAGTCAAGGCAATAGTGAGAATTATCCTAATGGTGATTGGTTTGACAACAGGAGAGAAAGTTTCCTGGAAGTCAAAACCTTGCCTCTGGTGAAAACCTTTGGCAACCAACCTGGCCTTATACTTGTTGACAGTCCCATCAGGGTTTTCCTTAACCCTGAACACCCATTTACATCCTATGGCTCTTCTATAGGCAGGAAGAGAAACTAAGGACCAGGTCTGATTTTTCAGTAAAGCATCAAACTCAGACTGCATTGCAGATTTCCAATGAGAGTTCCCAAGGGCCTGCTTGACAGATTTGGGCTCAACAGTAGTAAGAAGAAGTCTGGGCTCAAGTCTGGGTTGAGTGAAGCCAGATTTCGCCCTAGTTTGCATGTGATGAGAATTAACAGGTGCTTGGGAAACAGGTGCAGCATTGGGGGGAAGCACAGGATGAGAAGCAGTAGAGGATGAAGGAGAGGAGGAGAAGCTGAGCCTGTCTCAGAAACAGAATTAGAAAGGGAAGAGTGAACAGGTTCAGAAACAGAGTTGGAAATAGGTGCAGGGGAAGATATAAGAGGAGCAGAATTAGACACAGAATTAGGTTCAGAACTGGACACAGACTTAGACTAAGAGGAAAGAGAAGGATTAGGCTGCGATTGGTGAGGAGTAATAGGTGAAGAGTGTGCAGAAACAGAGGTAGTAGGTTGAAAGGCAGACAAAGGCAGAGGAGAAAGAGGGACAGGCTTGGATAGAGAAAGGCTTTTAGAGGAAGAAGGAAAAAGATCAGGATAAGGGAACCTGGTCTCATTGAACAGAACATCCTTAGAGATGAATAATCTGCCAGAGGGAGACAAACATCTATATCCCTTATGAGAGGTGGAGTAGCCAAGAAATAAGCACTCATGAGACCTAAACTCAAGCTTGTGAGCATTGTAAGGTCTTAAAAGGGGAAAGCAGGCACAACCAAACACTTTCAAGAACTTGTAATCAGGTTTGGTGTGAAATAAGGCAGTGTAGGGAACCTGAAAATTAATGGAGGCAGAGGGAAGTCTATTAATGAGATAGACAGCAGTGGAGAAGGCATAATCCCAATAAACAAGAGGAAGAGAAGCTTGGCTAAGCAATGTGAGGCCAAGGTCAAAAATGTGTCTGTGCTTCCTCTCAATTACACCATTCTGATGGTGAGTATGAGGACAAATAATTTTGTGTTGAATGCCTAGTTCAGAGAGGAATTTTGTAAAGGGCCTAAACTCTCCTCCCCAATCTGACTGAACAGATTTGATAGGATATCCATGCTAAAGTTCAACCATAGCCTTGAATTGCTTAAAGGTACTAAGTGCCTCAGCCTTAGTTTTGAGCAGATATAACCAAGTGAATCTAGTGTGTGCATCTACTAAAGACATATAATAGGAATAGCCAGAAGTAGAAGTATTAGGAGAGGGCCCCCATAAGTCACAGTAAATCAACTCTAGAGGTGCAGTGTGTGGAGTGTGAGATAGAGTAGATGGCAATCTATGAGCTTTTCCCATACAACAGGCAGTGCAGAATAAACTTTCATCTTTGAATTGAAAAGGAATATTACAAGATTGGAGGACAAGCCTCAATGTATTTATACTAGGATGTCCTAGTCTCATATGCCAAATATTGGCCAGTTGTGATCCTATGCAAGCAGAATTTGCACTATATACAACATTATTTGGAGAAGATACACTTGACACACACAGGTTGGAAGAAGGAGGAGAAACTGTCAAAGCAATAAAGGGAAACTCATATAGGCCATCAGCACCAACATGTCCTTGAAGAAGCACTACATCAGAACCCTGTGATTTTACTAGACACTTATCAGCAGTAAACAAGAAATAAACATTATTATCCTTGCAGAACTGACTCACACTGAGCAGATTCTTTGTGATAGAAGGAACAAGTAAGAGATGATTTAATTTAAGCTGTGAGTGTGTGTGACTATGAGAGGAAAAGGTGCTGGAACCAATTGAAGAAATGGGCAAACCTTGGCCATTTCCAATAAAGACTTGCTCATGCCCTTCATAAGGTGTGCTCTGCTGCAGATTCTTAGCATCACTAGTCACATGGTAAGAAGCTCCAGAGTCAGGAAACCATGAATTGGACGAGGAGGGTGCTGAGTTTGCTATGAATGTGCTGGGAGGAACTTGTAGCACTGTGGGAACTTGAACCACTGAAGCAGGTCTCATCACAGCAGGTTGCCTGTTCCAAACCTGATTGGCAAAAGCATAAGTAGGCCATTGTTGCTGAGGAGTGCCATAGGAATTGGAATTGGCTGTAGGCTGAAAGTTCTGATTAAAGCTATGCCAGCAGTTAAGAGCAGAGTGACCAAACTTCATGCATAATTGACATTGAATGTTGGAATTGGAGGATCTACCACCACGACCTCGACCAGTTCTGCCTCTTCCACGACCATAACTGCCACGGAGAGCTTGATAGTGAGGCTCAGAACTAGCAGGAGGAGGAGCCGGAGTAGACTCTGAACTAGCAGTATTCCCTTCATCAGTGGTGGAGTTGGCATTGTTTGTGTGAGTAAGATTGAGGGACACAACTTCAGGCACAGGAGTTTTCTTGAATTTGTTGAGGCGTAATTCATGAGTAACAAGAAGGATCTCTACTTCATCAAGATCCATGATACCAAACTTGCTCTCAACAACAGAGACAACTGGAGCATACTCAGCAGGTAAGCCTTCAAGAATCACATCAATGTGATGTGAAGTAGGAATAGGATCCCCAATCGAAGCAAGAGCATCAACAATTGTGCGAATTTGAAGCAGATAATCTTGCACAGACAGATTATCCAAGGTAAGAGCACGCAATTCAACTCGCAATTGACGTGCCCTAGCTCGCGTCTGCTTCTGGAAATAGTTGAACAACCGATCCCATAGTTGATGTGTGTGAGTGCAACCAAGAACACGAGAGAGAATCTCGCTCGAAAGAGTAGATTGAAGCCACGAAAGAAGCATCTGATCCTTTTGAAGCCAAACAGAATAAGCAGGATTGATCGTACCTGAGACGCGAGCAGCATCATCAACGAACTGCGGAGGAACACGAGTACAAACCACGAACTCAGTGAGATTGTGAGCGTTGATATAAGGCTCCACTTGTTGACGCCATAAATGGAAGTTCTTCTCATCAAGTTTCGATGCGATCTTGAGAGAGAAATTGAGATGACGAAGATCGCCAGGAGAAGACGACGCGATTGGCGTCGCTGTGTTGGAGATACGAGCGGAAGACGGTGAACCAGGTGGCGACGACGGCGGCGGCGTCGCCGGAGAAGTAGTCATGACCGAAGATCGATTAGTCTACTGATACCATGTTATAAAGCTATGCTAAGTCTGAACTCTTCATTTTCTATTTCTTTGATTCAATGAATAGTTAGTTACAAGAATCTAACAGATTGCATTTTATAGAAGCAATCCTGTAACCTGCTGTAGCAGGTTACCTTACTCTAGCTACTGCCAGGTGTCAGTTACACTATACAAACTACTATCTACTAGTATATTCTAATAGCTAGTAACATGATTAACCACAGACGCGGTTACACTTACAAGCGATCTAGCAAATGCTCCAACTCGTTCATCGTAGTGCGACATAGTTGCAGAAACGTCCGGGGTGCCAGTGACCGAGGCTCAGAACAAACCCCAAAGTGATCGGTTAGATGAAATTGGTGGTGATGGTGGTTATTGTCGACGACGACGGTGGAGAAACGAAAACAATTTCAATAACGGTTGCAAGAAATGAAAAGAGTTGGTTGAATATGGATAAAGTGAGAGGAGCTTCCAGAAGATTCTATTATATATTCAGTATGGTTAAGGAAGGAATAGAATCACCGTCATCTTTCTAATTTTAATCTAACGTTCAAAATATCATTAAAAAAATTAATTAAAAAATAATCACTTTAACAAGAGAGACTATTTTTATCGGGAATTCCAAAGAGTTAACATTGTCATAAATAAAATTTATAAATATCGTATAGTGACTTTAAGAGGTGCGTGCATGTATGAATATAAAAATGAAGATCAATTTAAAAAGTTTGGAGAAATTTCCTTTTAAACTATGAAGTCAAAGAAAACATTCGGCGTTTGGAGAAATCTTCTTGTAAACTATGAAAACTATGAAATAAAAAAAAAACATCTGGTTGTAAAGAGTGTATACTATAAAGGAGAGAAGTGGATATTATGTTACTTGAATTTCTTTTTCTATTTTTTTTTTATAATTTAATTAATGACCAAAATTGATAAGTTAAACTTCTCTTTGTCCATATTTCAAAAAATAGTATATTTTATATTTCATTTCCATTCACATAAGAATCAATACTATGATTTGCATTTCTAACACGTATGAATTAAGCATTTATAGCATAACTTCCCTCTTGAATGTTGTTTAGTGTTCTTATATGATTATTAGTGTTTTTATATGATAACCTTGCTATCTCTCAATTTTTAGCATTGCCTTAAACTAAGAAAAACTATTGAAAAGAAAAAGAAAATCATTTTTATAACTCACTTACGATATTTTGTGGCAGTTACCTTATCCTCCCCAAAACACTCTGCAATGTTTTGTTCCTTGAGCAACCTTTCTATACCCAAACCCATTGTTGTTACTAATGCCTCCCTTCCCCAAAACCCAGATTCTTCTTCTTCATCATCTTCACCTCAACAAACCAATCTTCCCCAAAATCAAAAACCTTCACCTTCACCACCAAACAAGCTTCGCCATCGAGCTCCACAGCCTTCAATTATGCAAATTGAACGTGCCCTCGGCGCCGGAAGCTTCAGAGACGGCGAGCCTGACCTCAAGTACTTTCCCTACTTTCTTTCTCAGACTTTCTTAGTTCTGCTAGTCTATCAGAATTTGATGATTTTTTAATCAATTTTGTTGAAAGTGCTTCAATTTCATTTTGGATTTTGATATTTATATGTGTTTTAAAGAACGGAGAAAGATTTTGATGTAAAGAAGACTACTATGGATTTGTTTTTGGGGCAAGCATTTGAAGGGAAGGTGCAGAAAAGGCTGAGGGAAACTGGAGAATGGCTTGGTGAAAATGGGGAGACCAGATTTCGCTCCACTAAGACTAGTAAGTAACAATTGGCAGCGAGTTTTTCCGTATTTTTTTGTCTCTTCAACAAAGATTGTAGCATGTATTTTGCTTTGTTATACGAGAAGAATTGCATAGGTATAGGAGATGAGGGAGAAAAACTGAAGTAGTATTAAAATAGTATGAATGAGCAATTGATCATATTCTTGTAGCATTTATATGCAAGATAGACTTAGGTGGTGGAAAATAGTAGAAAAGATGGTGGAAAATGACTTAAGTGGTTTGGATAAGCAGAGAGAAGATCGGTAGATTTTGCGGTAAGGAGAGTTGATCAGATGAAAATGAGTCAAATAGCTAGGGGTACAGGACGACTTAAATAAAGTATAAGAGCAGTTATTAAGAAAATTTTCGAGATTAATGATTTAGATGAAAACATAGTATTCTATATGGCAAAAGTTGATCTATGTAGCCGATCCCATTTAGTGGAATAAGGCTGGCTTGTTGTTGTATAACTTTTTTCAAAAAAGTAATACAAATTTATGGGAAGTAATAATCTTTGGGACTAGCTAATTAAGACGAGGCCTTTGCTAAATTTTGGGCCCTATTGTTTGTTTGTCTCTGGACGAAACTCACAACAAAGTTTGGAAAAAATGAATTGAGATTGGAACAATCTCTAACAATGGTCGCCTTGTTTAGAAATATCTTCCTTAGGATTAAGAACAAGATCTATAACTCTTTGGTTATGTAGTTCAATTTCAAACACTACATGCTGCAAATCCAAGCCAACCAACCAATGCAGGGCCTACTGCTTCTCCCTCGGCAATAGGGAGTAGATTTTGTAGGTGGCTGCGGGTTAATGTTCTGTTGAAGTATCAAGTGTGAGTAAAAAATATAACATTGAATGGAAATATGAGTGTTGAGCATCATATAAAAAATGGGATTGTCTTAAAGTTTTGGGTAAAGGTATTGTGCTCCAAACCACTTTTGTGGGCGCTCTTAGTTCAATTTGACAATCATATGGTGTTTAAAGCCCCCAGTGTGACCCAATATGTTCCTTGCTTTCCACTAATCATCATATAGGTAATTATTAGCCTGGCTGTTTGAATTGAAGTAATATTTGCGTTGTTCCATTACTTTTCATTTCTTGGGTACCAAAACATGCCATCTGGTATGATTGTGCCCGGCTCTGCAGCAGGGAAATCCTATCCCAAAGTTGCACTTTCTCCCAACTGTCTTTACTATGATTACCAGTGAAGAATAAATGTCAAAGATTTACCACTCATATAACATAGCAAACACGTGATTCGATAATCAATACCCTTTCTTTGGAGTTGTGAGACAGTTTTGACATGCCTACCAAAGGAAAAGTTTGGCTCAGTAGTTGACTCTTTGAGGGATTCGGTTTCTATGACAGCATCAAGTCTCCTGGTTCTCTAAGGGGGTTCCTGTCAATAATATGACTAATGGAAAAGGAATAAAAGTGTCTGCATCATGAGTTTATTCCACTCACTCCTCACGAGGCAGCCACAATAACTCTGTTGAGAGACATTAGGATCCTGAGACTCTGCAAAGTTTGACCATTGTGCAACCAAAGGACATCCTCCATGTATAGGAAGATAGTGACTGATTACTACCTAGCCTTTAATATCCTTGACACCATAGCATTCGAATGCTTGATGAACTTCCAGGCTTGTTTGCCAAACATTACTATGTTGAAAGCACAAAGATTTTGAAATGACTAACCCTCAGTCCCTCACACTGTTTTAGCATGGATAGTTTATCTCAAGAGAACCATTGTATCCCTTTCATTTTCATATATAATATATGATATCTCTACTATTGGATCCATACCAGTAGGAAATCCTCAAGATAACTTAGAGGGTAATTAATATATTATTTCAATTATCATATTATTTCATTTACTATAATTTTTGAATTGGAGCGTATTTTAGTTACTCGTCATTGCAATGTTCGAATTCATTTTATCATTTTTCAAATAATGTTGAATATGAAATAGTTCTTTTTTCTTACTTATGATTTAAACTGTTGCAGGAAAAGGAATTCTGGTGTTTGCATTTCAATGGATGATGCCAATTTGGGTTTTATCATTCCTAATAGCTTCTGGAGCCATCAAGTTACCATTTAGTATCCCTTTTCTTGATGACCTCCTCTTGTAAACATTGGCCAGTTACTTTTTGTAGATTGAGTAGTTCTAAACTACTTATAAGTTCAAAGGAACACTGCATACATATACATTTGTATTTAATAGTATGACATTTTGGAATTTCAGTCTTTGGGAGATTGTACAGTCACTTCACTGATTTGATTGAACTTGTATTAGTTTAAATGTCAGATATCATAAATGTTAATTGATGTTGCTCACATGTAATTGCTTTTGTTTTGGGGCATTTGATTATATATTGTTGGACTATTGTAAGCAATGTAGTCAGACTCGAGATCCTACGCAAGCTCGGGTAGGGGTAACAAGATCGTGAATCGGGGATCGTGAAATCCTACCAAATTTATAAATTCATATATATTGCATATGGATTCATAATATGCATATGAAGCAACATAATTTTCTAGGAAAAAACGTCAAGTAACACCAAAATAACTTTAAAAACTGAAATTTAGGACGATAATATTCATAGAAACTAACTGAAACATTCAAAACAGTAGCATATCACACCTGAAAACATCTTAGATCCCCTTAAAAGTAAGTAGCAAATAACAATTAAAAACATCTAAAAAGAACAAGACCAAAACAATAACATTACGATCGAAAAAGCTTCAAAACAAAAATCACCGTTTCTACGCGTTTTCGCAGCGATTCCACCGTTTCTACACGTTTTCGCGGCAATTCCGGTCGCGCCTATCTTAAAACAATTCCAGCCATACTCCACATGGAGGGTTTTACAAGATTGCAGAATTGTCCGATCCTACGAGTTGGATCGCAATTCTGACTACCATGATTGTAAGCACTTAAACTTGATGCACCACGTCTCATAAAATGAACAGACAAGGGTTAGGGAGTAATACTTTCAAGCACCATCATGTACAATGAAGAAACAACAAGCTAGGGTTTTGTTAAAACTTTATTAGTAATCATAGGATCCCACGGTTCTAAGTATGTGTTTGGATTAGCTTTTGCAAACCTTAAATCACATCCCAATGCATATTTTGATGTCATTTTAAGAAGCTACAAATTGCAGCTTTTACTACAAGTGCGTATGTGGAAACAAACATAGCATAAATCATATATGCATATATGCATATGAAGGATAGAGATCATAAGATTCTGAAAATAACATTGTAACTGTTAATAATTTAATATGCGAGTTATACAATACATTATCCTATTTACAGAGCTAACTGTACTTACTAACATCTTAACTTCCTAACCAACCTATCTAACACTAACATTATAATATTATTTGGAACAAACTTCACTCAGAGGAGCCATAGTTTTACATAACTCAAATAACACTAATTAGTTATGACAACTTGTTTAAAACAAACAAGCACCATGGCTCACGAGTGCGTGTCTCGCTACATCCAAGATAAATAGTGGTGAGTCAAACACAGAGTACTTGTTGCACACAGTACCTCGGCTCAAAAATGTTTACTTTTATTACTTGTGGAATTTCAGTTAGCCCCAAAGTTCACAAAACCCCGGACATCGGTTCAAATCAGTATGAAAAACACAATTTGCTTAACTTGCTCTTTAGACTTGACAATATTTTCTGACGTAGATGACTATGCATACTCAACAAAACATTTCATCATTGAAAACAACCAAATATAGAACTTGTCAAGTTCATATATCATCATAACCCCAAGTACACTTTACCGTCGATTGGTACAAATCTAGGATATAAAACCAAGAATAAATTAGTAGAATTTAAATACATTTAACATATAAGGACTAAAGATTTTCTTCTAAATATATAATAAAGTACTGCATAAGATTTGTTTAAGGATTTCTTCCCTTGGACTCAATAACTCATCATATCTGCAAACTCCTGAGCAAATGAAGTGCCCTTTGCCACTGTGGTTTTTCTGACAGAACAATTCTTCTTAAAGCTGGGACTGCTCCAGCAGCTATAATTGCTGAATGGTTCTCACTATCCATACTCAGATTATACAGTATTGTCAAGCTTGCTTCAATGCCTCTTTCACTGCCTTCTTCAATCAGCTTCACCAACGGATTCACCGCCGCTAGAGAAATAATAGCTCCTGTGGAATCTACCACCCCTTTGGATACTATTCTATTTAGTTCGACAGCAGCATTTTCCTGAGCTTCTAAAGAGGATGATGTTTTGATCTGTTCTACAAGTCTTGGAATCGTCTCATAAAGGGTAACTTCGACATTGATTGGATTAGAACTTGTGTCGTAACCAGATAGAGAACTTAGTTTAACTAGGCAAGCAGCTACCCAATCTTTGCTGCGGAGAGGAATATTGGACTTGAGAATTTTGCGGAGCGTATCAATGAAACTGGAGAAATTTATTTTGTCGCGAAACTGCCGAGAGTCGAGCAGTCTTGTCAGTAACCGGGAAGCTGCAGATATTGCAAGGCCAGCTTCTTCAAGTTTAATAGCATATGCTGCTGAAAACTGATCTTCTGCATCAGATTCCATGTCTGCTGCATAGGCTTAACAAATAATGAGTCACATTTTTTATTTAAAGAAGAAAATGAAGGTTTGTGCAATATAAATAGTGCTAAAGATAACAACTAAAAATAAAAACCTTTTTCCACTATCAAAAATCACAATCAAGTTGAAACACATGTGATAATCTTTGTAATCATTTTCATATATCATTTTGTATATCCTAAAGCAAAAATGTTAATAAGCCCCACATTAAAGAGCAGAAACTTTTTACCCGAAATTTTCAAGAAATTTTGCTGAAACGTAGAACTGAGGCCATTTTCAATATCCACGGATATAATCGGAGTCAGTGTTGGGTCTGTCAAAGCCACAAACTCTAGAACAGAAGCAGCCTTCTCTTGTAAACTGGGTGAAGATGACTTTAAAATCTCAACAAGGCGTGCAATGAAAACTGAGTCCAGTATATCGTTCCTGAATGATTTATCAAATAAAACATAAGACGATGTAAACTAAGCTGTGCATAGCATATATCACATGTTGCTAAATCAAATACAATGTACATGACAATCTTCAAACTCTATATGGTCGAATTACAGCAAAAAAATCCTAAACCGTTTTAGAAACTCTGGTTCATATCCCTTTAGCTAACCTTGGGTTTATTTTCGATACGGCTTGCTCAGAGTTGGTGCTACTTAATCCCGTTGAACTATCATTTCTTACTCCACCAAATTCCTTCTCAGATTCATTAACTGATCCATCATAAAACTGAAAAGAATCAATGTACTTGACAATCAATCAGAAAAATTACAGTTCTAAATGAGCGCATAATATGTGATACGAACCTTCAACTGCATCTCTTTATTGGGGTCTAATATCTGAGCAAGTACGTTCAAAGACTGTAGAAGCACATCATACCATAATCAAAACCTCATTAAGTTTTCTACTTTATAATTGAAATCTTGCTAGAATTAATTAACATATAAGAAATACTATTACCTTTTCCACAATAGCTCCACCTATGTCTGAGCATTTTAAAATATTAACTAAAGGACCCAAACCGCCCTTGGATTCAATTACGCGACAAACAATGTTGCTGCATCAAGAAACCATAAAACATGATTACAATTTACTAAATATGATTAACTTTACAGCTACAAACTAAACTTTTTAGCATTACCTAGCAGACAGCTTTTCCAAAGCTTGAGTCGCTGCCAGCTGGACTGCATCATCATGGCAACTCAAAAGCCGTAGTAATTGCTTTACTGCACCAGCCTCCTTGAATGCAATACGCATATGTTCATTGATACAAGCACTAGCAATTGACTTTGCAGCTCTTAGGATTGCTGACTTATCTTCTAGTTCTAGTATCAGTACTAAACGAGCAACACCACCAATCCAAGGTAAAAGTGTAAGACGCGGCTGATCATCTGAATATTCAGAATGAGATGCCGTTTCTCCATTTTCTACGACGCCAATACGAACAAGGAATCGCTGTTGTGCCTGTCCAATCATTGCATTGGCTTTTGCTTCATCTATGTCAGCATTCTTATCAACATTTAATCCGACAAGAAATTCTGCACCATATCTGGAAGGTTTTGTATATGTCTTTTCAATTTCTGTACCATCCGGAAATGCGAGTGGTTCATATAAAGGTGGGGTGTATGACTTATAGGCTGAAGCACCTATTAACGGCACAGGAACTAAACCTTCTTCAATAACAAGAATTCTGTAGTAGTCGTCCTTCACAAGTTCCAGCAATGCTTTCTTTGCTTCCTTTGTAATGACTTGAGATCCTTCAGAGTAAGATGTTAAGAATTTTGCCTGAATTTGAAGATAAAAACTCATCACATTTTGGAATGTCATAAGCATCAAGAGAAAAGAACTTTGGTTAGAACATATATAGATGTACAAGTTGTTGGCAAAGAAATCGAATTGACTTGTTTTCAATATGATATAAATGGGAAATTCTACAAGGTAACTTGTGGCTCTCCCTCTCCAAAAATTACAATGCCATGTTCCTACTGGGCGGGAGAGGATCCAGGATAACCTGGAATGGAACTCCTCACCAATTGCTCAAACAGGCTTTCAAACCATGTCAATAATCATACCATATCATCCCTAGAGCACAATATTTTAGGTGCAAAAACGGAAATGATCGTGTATCATGCAGAATCCATCTTAACAACAATGACATAAGCTGATATATCAGCAAGTAAAACTAGTAATAACACGTAAACATTTCAGAGCAACCATTGTCAAATGTCTCACCAATTTTGGAATAACACCTGCTTCAACCATGATATCGTGGTTTTCACGGCTCAACGCTAAATTTGCCAAAACACCCCCAGCAGCTTCCTTCACCTTTACATCCTCATCATCAAGGTACTTAATAGCCAACAAAAGAATATCACTCTTTGCAAGTTTAACGCGGAGCTTCTCGTCAACCAATAAGTTCCTCAGGGTATTCAAACTCCGCACCTTCACCTGCGAAAACGAATTTCAGACATTCTCAATTTTCCACACACATAAAACATGCGGTCACCAAAGTTGTTGTATACTATAGTGTATACTAAGACCTATAATACCTCAGAACCCAAGGAGGATTGTGCTAGCAATCTATTTATCTCTTCTATAGCTCCACTATCTGCTACCGAATCCCTATAGAGATCAATAGAAGATATCGATCGCAAAAGGCCTGCAGCAGCCTCGGACGACGAACTTGACTCCGATCTAAGGAGATTCACAACAAGATTAATACAGCCAGGAAATTGCATTATATTGTCAATACACTTCTTTCCACCAAGTGAGTATTGCCCAAGAGTAACTATAGCATGTTCTCTATCAAGAGGGTTGTTATCTAGGCCTAGCATACGAACAAACAAGGCCACATAGCTATCACCAAAGTCAGACGATGATTCACCTTCTACTTCATCAATTCCCTGAAAGCAAAACTCAAGCATTCAATAGTTGTCTAATTCATAATATACATAATAAACACAGATAACCCACAAATGAACGGTTGACAGTTACTCACCGGAGAAGCGGGACCGACGGCGGGGTCAGGAGAACCGTTACTATTGGTGCTACGACTGAACCTGACGAATAGGGGGAGTTTTGAGTGTGGTTTGAAAGAGGAAGAAGATTGAAGGAATGTGACTCTGGATGTGATTGAGGGTGTGAAGTGGGAAGGTTTGAGGTTGGAGGAGGGTGTTAGGATTGGGGTTGTGGACGCTAACATGTTGTTGTTTTGGGGATACAGGAAACTGAAACTGTTGTTGAGTTTCACTGTACTGTTTGAGTTCGAGATTCTTCCTCAGGAAACAAGGAACAAGATAGGGTTTTTCTCTTTTTTCCTAAGCCCAAAGCTTTTTCTCATTTGGTATAAGTATAGACAAAATTGTTTCTGCTATAGTTTCTTTGATTTTTTTGTAGATGGTATTTTAAGTTTTGTTTCTGCTATAGTTTTTTTTTTTTTTTTTGTCTTTTTCACAAATTTAATTATAAAAAAAATGTAGAAAAAAATGGCAATAATCAAACTTTAAAAAAAAATACAAAAAAACATTAGGTTTTGAGAGAAATTATGTGGGTAACCGAGTTTGAGAGTGTCTCACACATAAGAACCACCCTCATGGCGCCTACATGCAAATTTGTAAGTGCATGCGCCACCCCAGGTGGCGCCTTAGTTCAAGGAGAATTAGGGTTTGCTACAAGATGGCGCCTATGTACATATTTTGTATATAGGAGCCATATGGGGTGGCTCCTATGTGTTAGGGCTTTTTCTATAAATATATCTCAAATCCCCCTTCATTTTCCACACATTTTCTCCACTGTTTTCTCACATTCTCTCCAAATTTTTTTCATGGTCGTCTTGCCGATTTTTAAGAGAGATGATCATGTTTGTTTCTCGCCTGTGAAACCTACGATTAAAATGAAATTTTGTAACATCTATTCCATGGACCATCTGAATAGGTCGTTGATGCGCTAGTTAGATGGCGAGTATGAAGCTGGTGAATGCATCAGAAGAATTCAAAGGCAGAGAACGAGGACGTTAATTGTCATGGTAAAAATGATGCATGAACACATGTGACATCGTTTTAATGGTTGTGGTAGCGTAAAAATGTTGTTGTATTAATGCTGTTAAATTTTGTCTGTGTTTAAAGTTAAGCTTTGTTTGTGTTGTTGTTATTTAAGCGTTGTTTGTGTCGTGGTTTTTTAAGCTTTAATTGTGTTGTTGTTTAAGTTTTGTTTGTGTTTGTTTAGTTGTAATACCCATATGTTTTATGAATAAATGAAGTCTAGTTGATTTCACAAAAGATAGTACAAATGAGAAATACAATTATTGGTTGGTGGAAGTTGCTCCATGATTAGGACAATTATTTCTATTGTGTCCGACCTGACGACGTATGCTACACTTTCTTTCCATTTTTTCATGATCATCCATATCGGTTCTAATACGTGTGCTATTGGGTCGAACCTTTTTCTTTCTTCGCATCATGTTATTATGCCAAACTACTTCCCCTCGTACGCAGGCCAGTAATCCTCTTTTGCCATCACTAGAAATGCATTATTGTATACTCTGAGCAAGGTGTCAGTCTTGTAAATGGGAGATAAAAGTGTTAAGGTATCTCGTTGCGCATATGAACATGCTGCTACGACATGAGAGCAAGGTATGCGGAAGACTTGAAACTTTCCACAGTCGCACCAACCTTCTTCTAGCAGAACCTTATACTCTTGTCTCGGCAAGCCCTTATATATGTTTTTGAGGATGTTTCACGATTCTGTTATCGTTCTCACGATTATGTCGCTCATAACTCGATGATAGTTATGTATCTGAAAGCAGCTGACTTTTGACATGTGTTTAATATTTCCAACACCACCATTGATCCAAAATTCATACTTGTCTTATTAGAACGTTGGAGATCTGAAACCCACACGTTTCATCTTTCAATAAGTGAATGTACAATCACACTCGAGGACGTCCACATGCTACTTGGTTTCCTAATTGAGGGAAAGACGGTTAATGGGTGTGTTCAACATGCAAATGTCCTATGTGAAAAGGTCTTGGGCAATGATATGATTAAGGGAAATGCAAATTCGAGGGGCAAAGCTATCAGCCTAAAGACCCTTAAAAAGTATTATGACTTTCTTAGATTGGACGAGAACTCGACTGAGGAACAAATATTCCTTAAAACTAAGTGTTATCTTATGATACTTTTCGATAATTTGTTATTTCCAAAAAGCATTGGTAACACTGTCAATTTTTTTATTTAAATTTGTTTGACAACATCCATAAAATTGGAAAGTATAGTTGGGGCTCCGCCGTTTTGACAATGCTTTATAGTTCCCTCTGTAAGAACTCAAAAAAAAAAAATACTTGCACATTTTATGGATGCACGTTCTTGCTTTAAGTATGGGGTTGGTGGAGAATGCCCACATTAGCCTTCGCTAACAATGCCCATTACATGTTCCCATATGCAACAAAATAAGTTTATATTTCTATTTCAATTTTACATAAAGAGAAAATTTAAAAAAATAGAGAAAAAGGGCCTATGTGTCACCCCACGTAGCAGCCTCAAATGGGCTTGCACGTTGGCGCCATGGGGGTGGCGCATGAGAACAAATAATTGCATGTATGCGCCATGGAGTGGCTCCTATGTGTAAGATACCCCTAAACTTGTCTAACCATGTAATTTTTCCCAAAACCTTTTTTTTTTTTTTTGTATTTTTATTTTAAAAATTGGTTATTGTCATTTTTTCCCAAATGTAACATTTTTGTTTATAAATAATTTTTATATCTGGGAGCATTGATATATAATTATGTGTATCCTCTTATCAAAAATAATTTTTTTAATATTAATGAATTAGATAGAAATGAATGTCTCTAATCTAATGGATA
Organism: Vicia villosa; assembly: GCF_029867415.1. Taxonomy (NCBI): domain Eukaryota; kingdom Viridiplantae; phylum Streptophyta; class Magnoliopsida; order Fabales; family Fabaceae; genus Vicia; species Vicia villosa. Next base: position 172,123,944 of record NC_081183.1, on the reverse strand, counting down.
AATACTTTTGAAATAAAACAATAAAACTAAAAATATTGTCTGTAAAAAAATGAATGGCGGAGATTGTGGCAGGACCATAAGAATAAGAGAAATGGCTGGAGAGGATCCAGATCTCATAATATTATGGCGCCATTAGGTATATGTACTCAATTTCATTTAATAAATAGAAATTAGTTCACCAACTAAGCCATGAATATTTTACGGGAGTCTTTTTCGAACAAATGTTACCATTAGCTCGATGTAACCCCACAGACTAGTTGTCAATACATTGAACCTCTTAAGATCACAACCATTGTAAGGTACCAAATGTGAATCTATGTGATTGTAAGTATGATGTGTGCAACAACCAATTTGGTTTTGATGTTTATCACACTCTTAAGAGACGTCTTCATCAATTCTAATTAAAGCTTTTATTTCAGGTGATGATAAGTGACATTATCATCTATGTGATCAAGTGGCGGTGCTTGAAGATCAAGTGGTAGTGCTTTAAGATTAATATGTCATCTCATGTGATGATTAAGTGGCGTGCTTGAATATCAAGGTGTCATATGTTAAGATGATCAAGGTGTCAGCTATTGGGATGATCAAGTTGTGGTGATTAAGATATTAAAGCTCTGTTGTTGTGATCAAGTGTGATGCTTGGAGCCTATCTTTCGAGGACAACATCTTATGTCATGCAACATTTGGTGAAGTTAGTGAGGATCTCTCATCAAGTAGGGTGTTTAATGATAGTGTCTACCTTGACAAGTTATCTCAAGCATCATCAAAAGTAAATTCAAGGTTCCAGTAAAATGGGAAAGTCAGAGATAGTGTGGGAAGAAACTAGAAGCTCCATAGTTGTGAAAGTGAGGAAATGTGAAAGCTTGTCGAGTCCGTGTCGAGTGATTGGTGTTTGTAAAGGTATAAGACTAGCTCTCGAATTGACTAAGGAAAATCAACTAGGCATTTTTAATTGCTTGGAAAGCCACGCTATTTTTTATTGAAATCGCCATAAAATGTTTTTGTGCCTAAATGGTTGAGTATAAGCTCAAAAAGTTCTTTAAGGGTGCAAATTACATTAAATAATTGATTAACCCTTAGGCCTAATTGATTATTTCTTTTTGTAATGCCCATAATTGACTATTAAGGCTTATAATCGACTAGTGACAACTCTTTTGAAAATCTTCCATTTTTGCACTTGATACTCGATTATCAATCTTAAAAATCCTATCAACTGTTTCCATATTTGAGCCACCTTTTATTATATAAATAGATGACTCATTTCTCTTTTCTAACACACCACAAAATATATTCTAATACCTTTCTCTCACTCTCCTATGTCTCTCTCCTTACTTTCTGACTTTTTCCTCAGTACTTATGAGAGTGAAATTTTATATTTGTTAGGTGTTCTAGCCTGGTGTAAGAGCAATTATAAATTTTCACTGGGAGAAATTTTGCTTTGGGTTAAATCAATTGAAAAACTCTTATTTGGTTATTCAAGTAAACTAGTTAGAACCTATGTTTGGTTGGGGGTCTCAGAAATTCAACCTTCCCCTTTTTTGTGTTTGGAAATTTTGAGATATTCCGCGAGATCGATTCTAATCATTGTGCACCACACAAACGATATTGATTATCTTGAGCTCTCAAGCTCCCTATGCATTAAACACTTAATGCACGTAAAAATTTGATACATATCTTGAAATTATGTTCCTCATAGGACATATGTTGAACCAGGTGTCTGGAACAACTTGTCCAACTTGTTAAACCATAGTAAACATAATATGGAAGCAACATAAAATAAAAGTAAAGCAATAAAGAATACAAGAGAATTGGTAACCTAGTTCGGTGCAACCACATATATGTGTGTGATTGGCTTCCAACCTAAGAAAGAAATTCCACTCTACTATAAAATTAGTACAAAATGTCTTTGATGAACAAGCTCCTTGTTAAATGCCCCTCTTCTTAATTTTACACCAGTGTCTTTCATTTAGGACTCCTCTTAAATACGAGAATCCTTTCTCACTTTTTCTCAATCGCCAACTCTAGTGATCGACATCAATAAACATAATGATGAATGATGAATGTTATACAAACGTGAGGAATGAGTCCTTAAACAAAAATGTAATTTTGGATTTTTTTCTTTGGATATTTGTTATGATCTTGTCCATAATTATAGCAGTTTAAGTTGGATTTGATTTGTTCCACAAAAGCCTCCAACAAAAGATATGATTTATTTTGAATTCAAATTCAAATTTAAATCCTCATTTAAATTTATTTGATTTTCAACCAAATTGTCAAACAAATCACAATCACACATTGCTAAAAGATAGCAACAAATCTTATCAAAATGCAATCACAAAATCTGCTCCAAACAACAACAAACCTGCCTTGTTGTCAAGGGCCAAATTGCACACATGTTGAAACACTGTGTCCCACATGTGTCCCTTATTCACTAAAACATTTTGTAAACTCCATGTTGTTTTGCATGATGTAGCCATTCCAAAAGGAACAACAATTCCCCTTTTGGGAAATTTTGGCAAAATAACTCATTCAAAACTTATAAAATGTGTAAAGGGTAAATCAACACAGCTGAGCATCATAAGCATACCACACTCACAACAATCAGATCAAACATCAGCAACATAAGCACAAAATATAATAACACACATCATCAACATATTTCAATAACACATAGTCAGAAATTAAGTGGTTGTTACACACCAAACAGTCAATCACACAGCGATGCTCCCAAAATCAATCAATCAGTTAGTCATGCATGCGCACACATTGAGTAGTCACAATTAAAATTCATAAGATACTACTAACACACACATAGATCAACAAACACAATCACATAAAGTTGAGGGCCAAATGCTTCAACAAGTGAGCACACATAACCAGGTCAGACCAGTTAACATCGACTAGTTAGTAATAAGCACGTCAAAGTCAGTCAGCAACATATCAGAGGATCTCATACACCACACATTAGTATTTAGTAATCACACCACTCCACTACAAACCATTACTCCCCCTTTGCCAAAATTTGGCAAAGTTTGTAGTCAACACAATTATTAAACATCAGTTAGCATAATCAGTCAGGAGTAAACAAACATCAACACTCATGAGCACAAATGTTAAACATAATGCCATAACATCTTGACTTTGTTATTGTCATTAAAACTACAAGACTATCGAGCCATTACAGACCCAGAATAAGGAAACAAAACATATCGAAATACAACGATCAAACAAACAAGAACAAAAACACTTGAAATACACAATCTTCAAACTTGTTGTCCGGACTAACCACCCGAATTCATGAAGGTAACATAGTATTCATCAGCATCTAAGTCAGACTCATGAGTTTGAACATGTCTCTTCTTCAAAGACTTCATCTTTGTGACATACTTCTTCCCAACAACCTCCCCCAAACAAAGGGAAACACTTACCACTTTTTAAGTTTTCCTAAGTCTTAGGTCCAAGGACATCTATAATTATTTCTCCCGTAATGAGAGAATGAGACAAATCATTCATATCTAAACAAATTTTTAATTTGGGAGTTCTATTGAACACATATTCAAATTGTTCTAGCCCATATCTTCGAAGTCGTAAGACCTGATCAAAATGTCAAGTCTAATACCAATTATTGTGGTAAAATATGGGATTTGAATGAGTAAAAAAGGATTGAATGAACCATTCCCCTCAAATAAAGTTTGGCAAAATCGTTTTCTTCGAGAAACAGAGTATTTGAAGTTTCTTTAATTATCTTTCCATTAATTATCATACATGAGTAATCAATCATTTCTAGTTATTTCTATTATAAATATAGAAATATACACCTAATAGTCTAATTCTTGCATCCAAACTCTCCAAAGCTACCACTCTCTTATTGTGCTTAAGTGAATGAAAATAATAAACTTGAAATTGGTAATGTGAGAATGAAAAACAAATGAACTTATGATTGCTCATAAATTCTTCTGAATGACTCTAAAAAATGCTTAACCGTTTTGGGTGAAGAACATTCCGTTACTGTTTTTAATGATTGCCAAAGCAAGAACAGTTAATAGAAAACTGCATCACATTCTAAACTTCATTTGAATACTGCTTTTGATTAAAATTGGAAACAAATTTTCTTGCATAAAGATTCTACTTCATCTATTGTTGTGACTTTTAAATGTATCTATTTTACTATATACATATAGTATATCCAGAGCTTTTTCTATTATTCACTTTAGGTTTATGAACTAACTAGCTTGATAACATGTGAATATTATTGCAGACTTGTTTTTCTTTTGTCATTAGGTAATCTCTTATCGTTTGATTCGTTAACGTAAAGCACCAGTCGTCTAGTGGTAGAATAGTACCCTGCCACGGTACAGACCCGGGTTCGATTCCCGGCTGGTGCATTTTTTTTTGATTTTCTTCTGCATTCTATTGTTGAAAATGTTATGATATGGATCTAGCACCCCAGGCCCAATAAAACCAGTATAAATCACAACCTTTACAACCTAAAAAACGCAGCATTCATTTTCTTCCACACATAGCACCCTAGGTCTAAAATTTCAGTTCATTCTTATTTTCGGTGACATTATTTTCTCTCATTCTCAACTATGCTTCAATTTCATGAAATCCTTGTCTATATGAAATTGATTCATAGATCCAAATTGGGTCAAATGGATCTACGAGATCCAAAACAAAAACCCTAATATTTTCCTCTTTCTAGTTTTTATTTTATTTTTATGTATTTAAATCTATTTTGTTTTAAAAGGGTTGCAAATGATGTTAAAAATTATTTATGCTTAACGCTGATTTAATTCCGTGAAGATAAAAAACTCCGCTTATTATCTGATGCAACTCATATCGTACCTTTACTACTTTGATTTCAAATTTCAATTTTGTGAGTGATAAATCAATGATGATGAAAAGCAGACGGGCGGACTGAACTGATGCCTTGTTGATTGTCTGCCACTTCCAAACTATTGGAATTTCACTGAGATTTTCATATCAATACCTAAATTTTTTAATTTCTTACTCTAGTTTTGTCTATTAAATCTGCTATGATGATGTTGCATCAATATGTCTGGACATATGAATTTTCAATTCTGATTATTTGCTACTTTCTGAGCGGAATTGTATTTTCTTTGTAATTCTTCTATACTTTTGTTTTCATTAATTGTTTCTGCTGTTGAATTTTTGTGTGTTTATTTGCATGTTACTTAGGAATTAGGATTTGTTATTTAATAGTGAAGCCTATGATGCATACTTTAATTATGGTTCTGAAATGCAATTCTTTTGCATTTGATGAATATTTTGTACTAGGACGGTCTGAGGCTATATTAGAATGGTTCTGCAAATTTTTTATGTTTATCCTAATGTTAAATGTTGTGTGTTTGAGTTAAACAATGTTGTGGTGGATGATGAGAAAATCAATTTAACAGTTATCCCTGTCTGATACTGCAGTGCAGGTGCTGAAAATTTGTTATCTGACACACTTTGGTTCAATTTCATTTTGTTTATTTTCGTGGGTACTTCTAATCTTTCTTTCTGATAATAAAAGTGTTGTTTATCTTATAATTTTGTTTATGGGCTGTGATGAGTCATAGAGATAGTCATGCACCACTCTGAGTTTCTGTGCTGATAGTTTTCTCATACCCATTACATTTCTGAGCCCTTTTTCTTTCATTACTTAGTCATTGAAGTTTTGTAGTTTGATTTTTCCCCCTTCTGTTTTCTTAAATTAATTAACTTCTGAGGTTGTCTTGTGGGTGAACCATTAGGCCCTGAAAGTGTACATCTTCTATGCTGTTGCATCATTGAAGTAGAAACATGTTAACATGTTAAAAATTAAATCTTGTGGCATTGAATTTTGTCATTAGACATGCTTGTGGCTAGTATAGTTCTTGTCAAATTTTACATAATTAAATTTGTACTGTCAAACGTAATTAACCATTCTGTTTTAATCACACAGTTTAGAAAAAACAGATTTGTATTTTCTAAAATTAACAATTTTAAATTAGAGCCTTCCAATCTTTAATCTGTCATTAGAGTTTGAAGTGGTGATGTTGATGACTTATATTGTAGTTTTATAGTTAGGGATGATGTTGCATCATGTGCATTTCTAATTCTGATTATTGTAGTTTCTTTCTTATTATTATTCTGGACAAATGACGAATCTTTCAAAAAAACTGAGAGCTCAAACATTGATTTGAGTGCTGTGAATCTTCTATTTGAATAGGAAGATCTGATGCCAAAACATCATTTTTGTATACTTTTGTATTCATTTTATTGTTTATGTAATTGAATTTTTATGTTTTATTTACATATTATAGAATTAGTTATTTAACAATGTTGCCTATGATGCATACTTTAATTACGGTTCTGCAATGCAATCTTGCATTTGATGAAAATTTTGTACTAGGACTGTTTGAGAGAATGGTTCTGCATTTTAATGTTTATACTAATGTTAATTGTTTTATGTTTGAGGTAAACAATGTTGTGGTGGATGATGAGAATATGAATTTAACAGTTATCCCTGTCTGATACTGCAGTGCAGGTGCTGAAAATTTGTTATCTGACACTTTATATTTGTTTATTTTTGTTGGTGCTTCTAATCTTAGTTTATGGTCGTCAGATTTCTATAATGAAAATGTTGTTCATTGTATGAAATTTAATGCTCATTCAGATTTCTTTTTATTTGTTTATCTTTCCCATTACATTCATGCTACTCTAATTGCATGGGCTGTGATGAGTCATAGAGATAGTCATGCACCACTCTGATGTTTCAGTGCTGATAATTTTCTCATACCCATTATTTTTCTGAGCCCTTTTCTTTCGAAAACTTAAATTAATATAAAATAAAGTTATTTTTTTCCTGTTTTCTTTAATTAACTTAGAGTAATTATTTGCGGAGGTTGTCTTGTGGATGAAGCATTAACACCTGAGAGTGTACTTCTTGGTGATGTCTTAGAATCAAGATTATCTCGGTTAAAAGTTTGATTGAGACCTTGAGTGTCCTTCTCCTCTCAGGTTTGTTTCTGTGTACTTGTCTAACAATTCTGTGCTAAGTGAAGATGACTGGTTGAAGGTTTGATATCTGTGGCCATGCTTCTCTTCTCGTGTTTGAATCTCTCATGTTAGGGTTTGTTTTAAACTGGGTAAAACACTTAATATATATTAAGTACATTCTAAAACAGTAGATTAGTCAATGCTGCGTTATATGACTGTTTTGTAAGAAACCAACTCTTAATGATGTTAAGCATTGTAGAAGGTTGTTCCAAAAGACAACATGGTGCAACTGCCGGATCTTGAGGTTTGCTTGACACAAATTCTATAAAATTCCTTACGTGCAATGCAGTTCCTTACTATCTTTAAAATCAGTTATTCATTTTTCTAAAAAATTGAAATCGGAAACAAGAGTTAACATATATGATTGTTTTGAAGGACAAAGAATTGATGAAGTAAGAAGAATGACCAAGAGTAGAATCAATATCATCCATACTACGATTGTTCTGCTTAGTTTTGTAATGTTTATACTAATGTTACATGTTATGTGTTTGAATTAAACAATGTTGTGGATGATGAGAATATGAATTTAACAGTTATCCCTGTCTGATACTGCAGTGCAGGTGCTGAGAATTTGTTATCTGACACACTTTGGTTTTGTTTACTTTTTGTTAGTGCTTCTAGTCTTAGTTTGTGTTAATGAAAATGTTGTTTATCTTGTAAAATTTAGTGTTTGTATGAAATTTTGTTTTCATCGGTTTCTTTCTTTTCCATTACATGCTAGTCTAAATTTTAGTGCATGGGCTGTGATGAATCATAGAGATAGTCATGCACCACTCTGATTTTTCAGTGCTGATAATTTTCTCATACCCATTATTTTTCTGAGCCTTTTTTTTTTCCATTATGGTTAATAAATATAAATCATTCAACTTTCTTAGTTTGATTTTTTTCCTCTTCTGTTTTCTTTGATTAATTTAGAGTAATTAACTCCTGAGGGGTTGTCTTGGCATTATCACATGAGAGTGGGGCTTGTTGGTGATGTCTTGGAATCAAGATATCATGTTAGTAAAGATTTGAAACTTGAGAAGGTGATGTTGAGCTTTAATGAGTTTGATTGATCGGATGTTTGAAACTTGAGAGTGTGCTTCTCAGATTTTAACAGTGACTTCTCTCTGGTGTGAACCCTAAGCTTACTTCTCCCAGGTTTTGAAATGCAAAATTCAGTGACTTAAATCTGTTTTTACTGAGTAGTGTGATCAAGATAAAACGGTCGATAAAGATGTGACTGTGCGGTTGTGGCAAAAACCTCTCAGTTACGGCATTGAACCATTAATTTGCCTTGATTCTTCGCCAAAAATGAATTTGTGCTTTTATAATAAGGAAATCTTTTTATTATTGAATAAACCATTAAATTCAATCCCTAAATTATCATTCTCTCTATTAGTTGATAACTTATATAAATAAAATAAATAGTCTCAAGTATATGAAAATCCGTAAATACAGTCTTCAACATCTTAATAGTAATGATTGCATTGTATACTTTAAAGACCACTTATTATATTTATATTTCTTGGGTATTTTGATAAAAAGAAAATGATAGTTTAGAAACTAAATTAGTGATTTATATATTTGCAATTAGTCCATCAAGTCCAATACACTTGGAACTATATCATTCCTTGGATCTCTTCATATCAAATATACATCTAAATCAATTTCTTATGGAATTGAAAAGAGACATTTTTGAACTTGGCTTTCTTAAATTAAAATAAAGAATGATTAGAATTATATTTGTTAAATTTGAGTGGAATTTCAAAATAAAAACGAAACAATTAATTGGTGTGTACAATATACTAATGATTTTGTCAAATTCAACTTAAAATCAAGCATTATTTGATGGAAAACTAATTTAGGATCTTAATATTATGATTTTCACAATCCTCTATTTTTAATGAGAAACAATGAAATCTTGTTCAATTTTTGATTTTTTGATTGAAGTTTTCCTCTCTTTCTTCTCTTTTGTGTGTGTCAATTTTATAATTATCTTATTTCAACCGTCACAATTAATTCCTAAAGTCTTGTCTTAATAGTCATGAAGTGGAAGAAGAGAAATTTGATTTATTTTGAAATTCAAAATAAAAATCATATTAGCTTAATCATCCATCAACCTGAATAATCATCACGTTAATATATTTTTTATTTAAAATCAAAATTTTAATTATTATATTTAATAGATTAATAAATGGAAAAAAGAGATAATGTAAAATATTTTTACATTGCATAACCATTAAACTCTTAGTAAATTAATCCAACAAAACAGATAATTAGTGTGTACAAAATAATAATTAATATTGTCAAATTCAATGTGATTTTTTTTAATAGGATCAAGAACTTAAGCATTGTACTAACAGACATTAAGACAATGACTAAAACATGAACATTATTTGCACAAATAACCGACATACATCTCAAAATTATCTTGGCAACATCATTTTAACAAACAAGACATGAGTATAAAACAAAATTCTCACATTTAGCAAGTAATCTGACATCCCCAAATTTTGAACTAATATATACTACAAACAATTAAATTCATGTAAATACTCAATCATATTCATAATCAACTCCAACTCAAGAATGTAAAAGAAAGAAAATAGTTAGTTTCACATGTTTTTGCTTGGAAAATAAGAGAAATGAAATTGAGAAGTTTGAACATCTTCCCTTATGGGAGGATGTCTCTCCAAAGATACTATAATTTATTAGTTATGCATTTAAAATACTTTTTTAAATCTGTGTTCTTTAATTCGGGAAGAATATTTTTTTTGCCAAAAGATTTAGCCCATTTTCACTAATATGACCAAGTCTTTTGTGCAATAAACATGACTTCATGTCGTTAGCATTCACATTGTCCCTCTAGCCTCAACCAAGTTACCTTTATTGAGTTTTCATTTTTCAAAACCAAAGTGATTGTCATAACTACAATCATCAACCATATGCATAGAGATCAAATTAAAGCAGACATATGAAGCATGTTTGACACATCTAAGAAACAATTACATTTTGATGTTGGTTTGCATGCAAACATCACCAATAACAATTACCTTAGATACATCATCATTATCCATCTGTAACACTCCAAAGCCACAAGGAGTATAAGATGTGAAGAACTCCTTCGTTGGTGTAACATCCATGCAATGTAGCACCATTGTCAACTATCCATAAACTCTTATCATACACGAGATTAACAGACTTAACATCATGTAGAATAATAAGATCATAACTAATAACAACAATAACACGACATCTTCATCATATTCTTCACGATCTCTTTATTTATACTTACCTTTCTTGCCTTTATTATCCCTTTTCTAGATTCGTCCAAAATTTTGGAGGCCTTGTGTAGGTTAGCTATAATTTTACCTACGAGAAAACAAATAGAGACCCTATTTAATCACGACTTAACCAAACAAATAATTCTTAAAGCCATATTTACCTATAGTTTAACCCTGAAAATGTTGAGGCTCTATGCGGAAGCCTGCCTTGCACGCCTTCAAAGACGGCAGTGCCCATTTCCACTAATAACAATACTTATGTACGTGTCCTGTTTTGTGACAATAATGACACTCCAAATTTTTTTATCGCGGCTTGGACTTGCTTTCGCTATTCTCTCTACCACACTTTGGTTCCTTTTTTGATTTCTCCATTATTTACAGTGACAAATATGGTGAAGAACCATGTGCCTTCCTTCTCATCTCCTCATTTAGAGTACCACCATTAACCGTTTCCAAAGAAACAACACCTCTAGGAGCAAAACTTGTGATAGAAACCCGAAACATCTCCCGAGACTAAAATAAAGATGACAATAGAAATAGTCTCAAAAGTTCATCATCAAATTTGATATCCATTCCTGAAATTTGATCAAGGAGTCCTTGAAATTCAATCAAGTGGTCTGAAGTTGAATTTCCTTCCTAATACTTCAAACGTATGAAGCTATTTAATAAGAACAATGTATTATTCTCTTATTTAGAGGCATACAAGGACTTTGTCTTCCCACACAAAGTTTTTACATGTGTCTCATTAGCAATATGATTATAAACATTATCTTCTACATACTTCAAAGTAAAACCACATACCATAGATGTTCAAACTCCCATTCTTCATCAGACATCGAATTCGACTTTGCAGATTAGAACCGGTAATTAGAACCAGTAAATACAATTTCTTCACAAATAAAAAGTCGTTCATTCTTCCCTTCCACAAACGATAATTAGAACCATTCAACAATACCATTTTCATATTTGACTCCATTATTCAAAGAAATAAAATAGATTTTAACCAAGACCTCTGATACCAGTTGTTGGAAAAAAATCAACATAGAGAAAATAAAAGAACATAAAAGAACACAACCAGAATACAAAGACATAATGTGGAAATTCCAAAATCAGAAGAAAAAAAATCACGATTATCGAGTAAGGGACCATCTTGTACCTAAAATCTTCCTGACATGGTGGTGATCAGGTGGCGTGTCCTATTGAAGTGTCTGCATGGATGGAAATGATGTCAACGACGGTACAAGTGTATGTGGATGAAAGATTTTTCGCTTTCTAGAAATGCGAGTGAATGAAGTTTACTTGGATGGTAAGTGGAACTTAAACTCATTATATATTAATATTTATATAGCTGTTTGTGACCGCCTAAAAGTGCTTTGCATTTGTTTGAATTCTCTGGTTCCTAATGAATTAACTTGGAAAGGCAATTTAGACGATATCTATAATGCTCTTGATGGTTATAACTGGCTCAACAGACTTGAATTTGTTTAAAATACAACAAAACAATAACTCTTGAAAATGGATGTGGCAGATTAGTGCTCATGAGAAGATGACATTCTTCCTTTGGACGACTTTACATTAGACCATTCCTACAAGTTCAATGATGTGTTATCGTGGTATGCTCTAGGTGAATCTCTGTCTAGATGCAATCAAGACGCAAAGACGACTCTACACTGCTTGAGAGGTTGTGAGTTTGCTGCTCACTTTTGAAAATCTATTGGCTTCTTGGACCCACTATTCTTCCAAGGGGATGATTAATATGATTGGATTAGGCATGACATAAATGATGACTCTATCTTTTTGGCTGCTTGCGGGTAGTTGTGGCGCACTAGGAACAAACAGTGTCTTGCGAATGAAGTGACATCTTCCTATACTTTGAAACTAATCACAATAAATTATGTTAATTTTTTAACTAAATATTTCTCAAGCATAATGTGTCTCATCCAACGAGAACGATAGCATGGAATGCATACAAAGGTAGTAATATAATTTTGAATATTGATGGAAGTAGGCAGTAGCCTCGGTAAATGCGTCATCTCGGGTTTTGGAGGATTGATTCGAAATGTCGCGGTGCTTGGGTTCACGGTTTTGTGGGTAGTATTGGTTATTCCAACATACTTCATGCGGAGCCGATTATGCTATATCATGGTTTACTTGTTGCCTGAGAATTTGGCATCAAAGACCTGATGTGTTATTTTGACTTGAACTTTGTTATCGAGTTTATTTCAAAGTTTGTTAATGTTTGACATCACTATGTCGCGATTCTTCACAACATTAAAGAACTTCTCTCTAGGAAATAACGTGTTCAAATATTTCATACTCTTAGGGAGAGAAATGCTTGTGTTGACTACGTAGCAAAATATAGAGCTGGTAATGATGCGGCGTATCAATTTTTCATAGATTTTTTGTTGTTGGAATCATTAGTCTCCTACTAGCTTATAATAGTGAGACTTTATTTATTTTTTATAATTTTTTGCTTTATTTTTTAATTTTTTGTTCAGCTGTACCAAATAAAAGTTATTCAACCCATACAAAATGATGGAGCGTGTGTTTGGTTCTGCGGTGAAAAAAATTGATTTTGAGTGAATTGATTATGTAAAATTGATTCTGAATAAAAGAGAGTTAAGATAAAGTGATTTGTGTTTGGAGAAATTCTTGCAAAAGTGAGTTGAATAATAAATTCAAATGTAAAAATTACGTTTAAAAATCATGTTTGATCAAAAACTATAAATTTAACTTCAAGTAAAATCAATTTTTAAAAACACAATCAATTCTGATTGAGATCAATCAAACACATCAAAATCAATTCTAAATATCCAAAATCAATTCTAGATATATCAAACTCTAAACATGATTTTTCTTAGAACTCGTATAAGAATTAAGAACAATGTTTCATGAGGTTTGTAAACAATGGAGAGAGAGAATCCTAAGAAAGGTCAAATAGTCAAGAATGGGGCCGGCAGAAAGTTAACATGAAATAGGCCAACACGCCTCCATTTCATTAACTGCGACACTCTATCAACTTCACAACAACTTCTTCTCTCAATTTCTCAATCTTTTACCACTTCCAAAACTTTTCTCCCTTTCAACCAATTCCTCTTTCTCACTCATTTCTTCAACAACAACCACAACAATTTCATGGACTCGTTATGGGATATCCTTAAAGCGCTATGAGCAAATCCAAAAATTTCTTTCATAATCTCATTAAGCCCTTCAAATTTGGTTCCACCAGAGGTAACTAATCAACAAAATCCAATTCTTTGTTTTGTTTTCTTCTGAATTTTTTATAATTTGTGGTGTTTTGTTAGAGGGAAGAAGCGAAGACGATATACAGAACATAGCTACACAGGAACAAAGAACATTTTCCTATGAAACATTGGTTGCTGCTACCAACAATTTTCAACCTTCTAACAAACTTGGAGAGGGAGGATTTGGACCTGTCTTTAAGGTAAATCAATATAATTCAATGATCAAATGCAAGATTGTATGAATATAAGATTCAATTAGCTCAAACAAGTTACTGAATTGTGATTACTTATAGTGGCACTTGCAATTCTATGTCTGTAGTGATTTTTGAGGAAATTCATGAATAAGAAACCACCAAATTAAACATTAATACTTGTCTGCGAAGCCTGCGATTATAACTAAAGATATCAATTTGAAACTTTTGGTCCATTTGAAGTATATTCTAAATGTGGCGGTAGTTGTTTTTATTTGACTCTTTTTTTGGTTAAAGGGTAAATTGAATGATGGAAGAGAGATAGCAGTGAAGAAGCTATCACATGGTTCAAATCAAGGGAAGACACAGTTTGTTGCGGAGGCCAAGTTGTTGACTCGTGTGCAGCATCGTAATGTGGTGAATTTGTTTGGTTATTGTATCCATGGAAGAGAGAAGCTTCTTGTGTATGAGTATGTCCCTCGTGAGAGCCTTGACAAGTTCCTATTCAGTGAGTCTTTTTTTTCAGTTCCTCTTATTCTAGTCTCTTGAACAAGATTAAGATCACATATCAAAAAGTATAAAATCTCCTCCAAATTAAGTAGTATCTTTTATAACATATGAATCGTTTTCATACATAGCTTTTAAAATATATAGTTTAAAAACAGAAAAATTAAGTTACTATTTTAAAATTAAACACGTTATTATCTGGTGTGAACACTAAGCTTACTTCTTCCTTGTTTTAAAATGCTAAATTCAATGAATGATTTAACTTGCTGATATTTTCATGGACATTCTTTCTCGGATCTTTTCTGTTTTTAGTGCTATATATATTTTGTAATCTTGTAGAGTGTCTATTAAGCTAATTGACTGTTTGACTCAATATTTGTCTGGCCATGAAGTGTGTGAACATGTATTTTTTCCATCACAGATTTCATTTTTGTCAACTGAATATGGACCTTTTCACACTTTAGTACTCCTATTCCCATTTATCATTGAAGTTGATACACAAATCTTTTTTATGGTACATGAGTCTTTTATGCGGTTGCCTCATTGAAATAGAAACATGATAACATGTTAAAAAATTTATGTTTCGTTGAGTCATTGGAAATGCTCTTGGCTAGTTGTTCTCGGAAAATTTTACGGTGATAAGTGTGAGACACTATAGTCTTAATACTTCAAAATTGTTTGAAACTTAACGAATATAGCACCGCCTTCCAAAAGTAGAAGTTCAGTGTCCTCCTCACTCTCATGTGTGACTAGATTGGTGCCGGTTTGAAAAAAATAAGGAAAAAAGACTTGTGTCTCAAAATTCAACTCGTATTTGTTTCCTCATTTTTCTCAAAACGAGACTGATACAGTCAGCGTCTAAGGCGTATGGAGGAGAACCATTATCATAAGCTTATAATGCCGAGAGGCTTTGCCAACCCCAACTGTCATTGAAGTTTCAAATTATTTTTAAATAGCGATCAACTATAGAGGAATAGACCGCCTATACAGAACCTGCCTTGATTCTTAGCCGATATAAAATTTTGTGATGTTACAATGTGGAAATCTTTTTATTATTGAATAAACCATTAATTCAGTCCCTAAACTATCATCACTCTCTCTCCGATTTAATTCATAAGCTACATAAATATAGTAAATAGTCTCAAAAGTATATGAAATCCGTCAGTTTAATCTTTAAGGTGTATAAATATCCCTCAGTTTCGTCCCTAACATCTTAATAGCAAGGACTACACTCGCGGTTTTTATATTCTTTAGAGCCGACTTATTATATTTATATAGTTTGGGTATTAAATTTAAAAGAAAATGATATATTTATATAGTTTGGTTTTTTTATTCTCCATTTATGGTGTGTGTCAATTACTTTTTCTGCATAGCGTATGACGATATAAACAAGATTACGTGGAAATTAACATATGCAGGATCAAAAAAGAAGGAAGGGCTAGATTGGAAACGTAGATTTGACATAATCAATGGAGTGGCAAGAGGTTTACTTTATCTTCATGAAGACTCTCACAACTGCATAATCCATCGTGACATAAAAGCAGCCAACATTTTACTTGACGAAAAATGGGTCCCTAAGATTGCTGACTTTGGCTTGGCTCGTCTCTTTCCAGAAGATGAAACTCATGTCAATACACGTGTGGCTGGAACCCAGTAAATTACACTCTTTCTTGTTTTCATTTTTCAACAAAATGAATTTACTCACATCCATTCATTATAGTCCAAGTCAATATAAATCAATGTCAGTGCATTCTCCATTATAGTCCAAGTCATTACAAGTCAGTGTCAATGCATCTTAAAAACAAAACGTCTGATATATATCTATCAATAGTTGATTAAAGGTGTTACAACTTGCCAAGTATTTTTTCAAGTGGTGCATATTACAATCAAGTCCATGTAACGTTAAATCATATATACTTTGATATTGTTTTCCATAGAAATGGAATTCAAAACTGAAAATATTGAGAATTAGATCATTAGTCTTTAGTAAACTAGTATTATATATTGGATTATATAAACTTCATTTATGAAAATAGGTTTCTTACCAGTGTTATAAAAACCTGATAAATATGCAGTGGATACATGGCTCCGGAGTACTTGATGCATGGACACTTATCTGTGAAGGCAGATGTGTATAGCTATGGAGTTTTGGTGTTGGAGTTGATTACTGGCCATCGAAACTCATCCTCTGATCCGGCCTTCCAAGGAGACAATCTCCTTAATTGGGTAAATTTGTATTATTGTTTGATTTTTGACGTCTTATTTCAATACATATTAGTAAGCGTTGAATCTTAGGAAAGTTGTATGGTCCGACTACCTTAAACATGTGGTTATGAGTTTGATATTTGATTTATACATATAAAAACTCACCAGTAAGAAAGACAATCTTAAATGCGCTAATTTTTTTTAAGAAACTAGTCACTTAGTTGTGAAGGTTTCTCTAAAACAATTGGTGATTTAAATCACATTCTTTGATTCTTAATTTGTTATTTGTTTGTCTTCAGGCATACAAGCTATACAAGAAAGGGAGGTGGTTAGAAATGGTAGATCCTACAGTAGCATCTTCTGTGGAGATAACCGAACAAGTGGAAGTGTGCATTCGAGGGAGTCTGTTGTGCACACAAGGAGATCCACAACTTCGTCCAACGATGGCGCGTGTGGTGTTGATGTTGTCAAAGAAGCCACCAAGTCACATGGAAGAGCCAACAAGACCGGGTATACCTGGTTCTAGATACAGAAGAACAGTACCTCGCAGTCGCACCCCTTTTACTACTGATGACGAGAATGACTCCTCTGCTTCACACGTTGATTCAAGCAATTATGACACTACTATTGCTACTACTACAGCTACGAGTTCTACTTCTTCTGCAACAAGAACAAGAACAAGCTCTGCAACTGCACGAGCAGATTTGCGAGGGAAACGTCCAATGCTATCTTCATGATATCATTTGATCATTCTCTTCTCTCTTTGGAGAGAGATTTAGGGCTATATATATGATTCTTTTGTTATTCTTTATGTAGCATATTTTTTTGTATATGTCAGTTTGTAGTAATTATGGATGTAAATGTTAATAGGAGTAGGCTAAGAATAATGGATTGAAAGCAAATGTATGTTTTTTTGTTCCTGGTTTTGTCTTCCTACATAAATATAAGGTTAGCTTCAAGGGAACACACTAGGGGTGATCAAAACCAAACCAACCCAATAGAAAACTGCAAACCAAACCAAACCAAACCGAAACCGCAAAAAACCGCATTTGGTTCGGATTAGTTTGGGTCAGTTTTTACAAAACCGCACGGTTCGGTTCGGTTTGCGGTTTGTATTTTGTAAACCGAATCAAACCGCACTATGTTACAACCTAAATTTTACTAACTCACATCCAACCCAAACTTAAACTTATTATACATTAGCATTATGATTACGAACAATTTTCTCATCCTTACACATCTAATTTCAGTCCCGATCTTCTAAAATCTCTAATAACATTATCGCACCTTCTTTGCCACATACATCTTCCCTCTTCTTCTATAATCTCTACTCTCTTATATTCTTTCTTTTTCACCTTCTTCTTTTTATGTAAATGTTCCGTATTTCTGTTTCGTTTTTATCGCATATCTTCTTCTCTAATCTCTCAACACTTTTTTTCTTTTTCACTTTCACTAATCTTTCGTCTCTTCTATTTTTTTGTTTCATTATAATAATTTTTATATTGTTTTATGCTATTATTTTATGTTTAATATTCCACTTTTGTCTAATTTAATTTTTACATATTAAATGGAAAATTGTTGTCAAAATATGACGAGTTTTGTTGTTATTTGATAGTGTATGAATGTATAAATACAAAATTATGTTATCATCTATATGTGTATGTATGGCTCAATAAAATATTTGTAAAAACCGAACCAACCGAACCGAACCAAACCGCATTAGTTTGGTTTGGTTTGGTTCGGATTTTTTTTAAAAGCCAACCGAACCAAACAAACCGCACTATTTTTTCTCTTGCGGTTCGGATGATTTTTTTCGTCAAAACCGCTCAAACCGCACCGCGAGCACCCCTAGAACACACTACGAGAAAAACTGTCGTACTGCTTCAACAGTTTTATTGATTGAATCTTCTTCACATAATTTAAGCAGCAATGTTTCCTTTATTTTTCTTAAAGAACAAGGCCGAAATGTGCAGTCCTTGAAGTCTTCATTTTCTGTTCACACAAACACATAAAAACTTCCCTACAAAATGTGAATCAATTGCTAAAATTGCGATTAGTAAAATAGACTCGTGATAAGATGAAACAATATTATTGTTCAGGTACACCAAAAGATTGACATTGTTAATCGTGACCAATGATAGTATATATTATAATACCCACACTCTTCAATTTAAATGGACAATACTTCTTAGATGCAGTGATTATCGAACTTGAGGTCAATTGAATTGAAAGAGAGACTAGACCCAAAATTTTGAGGTTCGGACCCCTTAGTCTCGATTGGGGGTATATGTTATCTCTGATACTGATTTGAGCATTGAAATGTTAACTTTACAAATATTCTTTTTAATCAGCGAAAGCTTCACCATAGTAGTCATGTTCAACCTTTCACGAATTTTCCACTAAATTTCTTTGATCTTCGTCATTGTACCTCTCCAAGTGTTTTCTCTTATCGTTTCAACAATTGTATTTGTTTCATAAACATCTTTTCAGCTCCCTTCGGCAGATTCGAAAGCAACTCATAATCATAATGCAACTCCTGATGTCTAATTAATGATTCACATCCTTTAAGACAACATTTCACCAATTATCGCTTCAATTAACAAAGAACCTATGCCACACAAGATCTACCAGCACCATGTTTCTCCTCCTAATTTATTGCTCCCTCTGCCACAACATCATCTTCCTCCAACTCCAAATATTGTTCAGAGCACTAGATACGAACGTTTATGTTAAACATCTTTAATATGTTACAACAGCAAAATGCAAGGCTCCTTTGCGTCACAAAGGACCAACTAAATTTTTTAATTCATATAGCAATTTAACTAGAGGTGTTGCAACACAGTCAATTTGTAATCCTCCCAAAGATGTTCCCATCAACATTAGGTCGCAACTATCAAGAGTACGAGAGTTTCCAAAAAAAAAAACATCATTATCATCACCAAGAGAACAACTCTCCTCTCTTGACTCTAAGGGTGGGACAATAACCATACACCACCAGAAGATCATTGTGCTAAGAGATATTCCTCCCATCATTATCGGAAGGGAAACGAACACGGTCCCATATACCATGCCTTTGCACACCTTCGAAGAAATCTATTCACTAAACACAATTGATTGTCGTATTCCTAAATCTTTGGAAAAACCCCTAAAGTAAAGACCTATAACAAAATTGTAGATCTTCGTGAACACATCAAAGACGTGAATACAATACTTGAGTATCACCATCTTAGATTTCCGTTGAATATATGTATCCATCATGACATCATCTAACTATTTTATAATTATTTATAAATTAAAATTTTAAATTAATTAAACAAAAATACATGCATGTACCCAAAAAAAAAATAATGATGAGAATTTAAGAAAAAACAAGAGTTAACAAAAATGAATAAAAGAAATAAGACAGGGAAAAAAACGCAAAATAATAAACCGAACGAGAAAGGCAAAACAAATCTACCACGGAACCATCAGTCTCTCAACAACTACACTCCTCACTTCTTCGCAGAAGAAAGCAACAATGGCGAACACCGCCACCATCTCCTTCTCTCTCACACCACCGAAACTAAAAACCACCACAACCCTCTCTTCTTTCCCCACAAATTCCAATTCCAATCTCAAACCCAAACTCAACCCATTCTCTTTCTCCATAACCCACTCCACCAGACCAAACACCCCGCCCATTCTCAAATCCTTCCCTGACGACTCCTCCGCCTCCATCACCACCACCACAACCTCCCCTTCCTACCGCAACCTCAAAGCCCGTCTCCGCTCCGGCGAAACCCTCTACGGCCTCTTCCTCCTCACCTTCTCCCCAACTCTCGCCGAAATCGCCGGCCTCTCCGGCTACGACTTCGTCGTCATCGACATGGAACACGGCCACGGCACCATCTCCGATGCCCTCCCGTGTCTCCACGCGCTAGCAGCTTCGCAAACCGCCGCAATCCTCCGCGTCCCGGAAACAACCGCAACATGGGCCAAAAAAGCCTTAGATTTAGGCCCACAAGGAATCATGTTCCCGATGGTCGAATCCGCCAAATCCGCAGCTAAAGCCGTATCCTTTTGCCGTTTTCCACCCGCCGGAGTTCGTGGGTCAGCCCATCCAATCGTTCGAGCTTCGAGCTACGGTATCGACGAAGGTTACTTGAATAACTACCTCGACGAGGTTCTGATAATGTGTCAAGTTGAATCAGAAGAAGGAGTGAAGAATATTGACAAGATAGTAGCCGTTGATGGGGTTGATTGTATTCAAATGGGACCGTTGGATCTGAGTGCGAGTATGGGGTATTTGTGGGATCCAGGGAATAAGAAAGTGAGGGAGACGTTGAGGGAAGCAGAGAAGAAGGTGTTGAAGAGGAAGAGTGAAAAGGATGATGTTTTTTTGTCTGGTTTTGCGTTGCCGTTTGATGGGCCTAAGGATCTAAGGTCACGTGGGTATCACATGGTGTCTGGTGCTTCTGATGTCGGTTTGTTTAGAAGTGCAGCTGTGGAGGATGTTGTGATGTTCAAGGAGGGTTTGGTTGAGGATGGTGAGGATAGTGATAGGGATGAATTGGATAAAGATGGTGATGAGAAGTACTGGAGTGAGTGAATGAGAGATTCTAGTTTCTTTGTATTGGTTTTTTTTTTTTTTTATGTAAAAGTAAATGGTGTAGTATTGTTAGTTATGATAATGATATGCTTTTGTTCTTCAATGAAAATAAGCTCCTTTTGAAATGTTATATGATTTTCATCTGGATTGAGTTTCAAGTTTTCACCAGCTTAGCTTTTTAGCTAGTTGAAGTTTACTTCTTTTCTGAGTAGTTTTTGACATGCATCCAACCATACTGGTCTAAAGTATAGCTTTTGTGCCTTTGAGCAACTATGCTTTAAGTTATATACCATTTTCCACTACTTTTGATTCAACAGTAATGTCATTGTACCAAACTTGCTTCATTTGATAACTGTATTTACATTGGGAATTACTTTAGAAATTAGGCTAATTTGAGAATATAGTTTAAAATATAGGGTATTTTGATAAACATTTGATAATGAGGAGAAGTATTGAAAATTAACTTTCATAACATAATGTTTCCAATTAACACCTACTTGATCCTTTTCAATAACCTTTCTTATGCTAGTAATTATTATTTGAGTATTGAAAATGTTTCCATTGGTGAGACTCCAGCCATTTCAAGTACAATTTCTTGAGTAGGAATCACAATTTCTTGAGTAGGAATCTTCTATACACGGCATGATTAAAGAAAAACTATGAACTAATTAGTAGGAATCTTGGATACACGGCATGATTAAAGAAAAACTACGAACCATAATTAGTTGAAAAATTGAAGCATATTGAACTTCGTGACCACGAAATCCAAGAAAGCAATGGAAAGGGTTTTACAAAATGGTTGCAGTTGCGGTCACTGTCGCATAAAAAAGATTTAGCAATTTTGGTCAGTACAGATGTTGCGACATTGATTCTGATTGTTGCGGTGTAAATTTATCACGATTTATTCTTTAATATTAAGACGGTGATAATAATATCGGTATCGATGTCTGCCGATACAATTTTGTTGTGGCCGTTTTCAATGTTGCTCACCGTTTTTTAAAACATGGTGGCAACTTACATAAACACAACATTTATTTAAATTACATAAATTGGCTCATTTCCTCATGTCAGCTAGTGTGTATGTGTATGAATAATATCACATTGCTAAGTTGGTCTTAGTTATTCATCAAAAACATTTTATTTGGATTTTGATATCTCTTCATTTCTTTGCTGCATAACAGATTTATTAAATTATCGAGCTTCCATTAAAAAATATAGTTAAATTGATAGCCTTCTCAAATAAATAGATTCACTGGGGTATTCTCACCAAGAAATTCATCGAGTTCTCTGAGAAAATTTTAAAATAATTCAACATTATGTAGATATACTTACAAAAAAACTAATTTTTTTTAATAAAAATACTTCCGTAGATACACCTCCATCTAAAAAATTAAAATATAGTTAAATTGATAGTCTTCTCAAATAAATAAATTCACTGGGGTATTCTCACCAAGAAATTCATCAAGTTGACTGAGAAAATTTTAAAATAATTCAACATTATGTAGATATACTTACAGAAAAACTAATTTTTCCTAATAAGAATACTTCCGTAAATACACCTCCATCTAAAAAATTAAATTTTGACAAAAAAATACTTCAATAAATATTGTTAGAAGTCCATGGTATATGGTGCTTAAGAAACTCAAATATTGTTATTTGGTTTTTAAACATATAATTAATAAGGTTACAAAATATTTTTACACTAATTCTTATTAGTAAGGTTACAAAATATTTTTTTTATATAATTTTCACCGACTGTTTCCATTTGTAATTTCTATCGCTAAAAAAAACTACAATACGATGCAATTACCCCAAACATAAACCCTAATTTGTACCAAAAGTAAAACCTAAACCCCCAACTCTACCTCCCCTGCGCGCGGCCACTCCGCCCCGTGCCGCTCCGTCTCTTCCTTCTCCGCCTCCTCGCTTATCGCCGTCGCTGCATTATCGCCTTCTTTCTAAGGTAACCTACTTCATTATCATTATTTTGTGTAGGAATTTCATTTTATTCTCGGCTGTGTTTTCTATATTCTTCGTGAAGCTTTTGCTATCATTTTAAGGGTTTACTGCTACCAAGTTTTTGAGTTTGTTTGTTTGGATGATATATATAACTGTTAAATTGTTTAGTATATTGAGTCATATTTCAACTGCTTCAATTTTTATAGAATCATTCTTATTAACCTTTGAGTGTAACCACTGTCATAAATTGATTGGTGACTACAATGGACTTGATAGTTCTGCATAGAGTATTTAATTTGGAGGTAGAATTGAAATAAAGCAATTAATTTTAGATTGAAAACATAAAATGGTACTTATTTTGGCACAATGTTTATTGCTGATGTGACAATTCGTACGAGATGGAGGGAGTATTATGTTGCTTTTTATCTGTAATGGAAATTTAGAATTAGAATTGTAATGTGACTGCATAACCAGAGATGGAGAGATTATTTTCTTATGGGAACTGCAAACATTGTTCGACAAAACAGCTTGGATTAAAACTTCACCATTCTTTTGAAATCAATGGGCTCTTAGTATATCAGTTTTCCATTTGGGGTGGGGGATGTTTTACATTGTTTTCATCTTCTTGAAACTAGAATTTGCTTGGAAGGTGACATTTAGTTGCGGCATTTTGCCATGCCAGGTAGTAATGGCCTGTAGAATTTGGGAGCTGCTTTACGGTGGGAAACATTTTAGAACCAACAAATCAGCAGCTCTCTTTATGAACTCAATGCTTTATCACTCTTCACAAGATGTTTACGACATGCAATGGTATCAGAATGAGTTTCCAAAGATGATAAAGTTGACTCGATTGCTTGCAAATGTGGATACGATTAATGGAAGACTTGTTGATGTAAATAGTAATTCAGCCATTTTTGATGATCAAATCGATCATGAAATGCGTACATTCAAGTCTCTTGTCCGAGTGTTTATTGGGTCTCCGTTTGTTCAGAAAAATATGAGATCTATTTTAACCTCCACCACAAATACACAACATGATACATTTATCCCTTTCAGTAAAACAACCGAAAGAGAATCTATGGTGGTTGATTCGTTGACTAAGGTGAGTAATTTTCTCAATGTTTCTGCTCAACAGAGGAAGGTGGTCCGTTTCAAAGTATGCCCGCAGGTTACCCAGCACCATATATGGACTGGTGCACTTAAAGAAACTCTGAATAATTTTGCAGTTGATTTGGATTCTTTGGCTTCTCAGGGATTGGAAGAAGGTGCTATATTGGGTCAGCAAATTATTCACAGCTGCTTGAAATTTCTGACAGAAACTTCCAGTTTTTCTGATGCCGACTCATCTTCATGGATGAAGTTTACACCTACAAAAATTGTTACTTCTTCTGATTCCCAGAAATGGGAAGATGTTCTTGCAATGTTCAATGACCTGATTAAATGCTGTAAAAGTGAAACAAGATTAAAGCCTCATGTGGCTAAGGTTGAGGTCATGAAGGAGGGGCTCTTACATATCAAGGATATTATGATTGATAACAGTATTGCATACAAGGATGCTCGATATCTCCAAAACCTAGTGCAGAAGAAGCTTTCCAAAACGTTGGGCCACTCATCTGGTTGCTTATTCTCTTTATTACAGTATTACCTCTATGGAAGAGTTACAGATATTGATGTAGACTTGTGTGGTGGGATTTATAAAAATGGAAATGATAGCAGGTTTTGCTTGTTTATGGGGAGAATTTTGACTTCAGATAGTGAGAGGATGGTTGGGCGTGGTGTGAAGCAGTTGGATCGTGCACTTGGACTTTTCAAGTTTGTATGGGAAACAGCTGGATTGGAAGGCCATTTGGATTTGCAAGGCCATTTATGGTGTGTTGGAGCAAACAGTAGGATGCTTAGATATAGAGGAAACGTGTATTTTGTGCATGGCGTTTGCCTTTGATTAGAGATGGCATTGCAATACCATCTGTTTTTGTACTGTGTATTGAATTAATCTTCAGTTAGTGATACCAATACTTAAATTCAGGATGTGTTCTGGTGCTTCATTTGATAATAGTTTTCTCAAATAATCAAATGTTTGCTCTCCTGGTTTTTGTAGAAACTACGTAACAAACGTGGTTGTCATAGACAAAAGGGGTGATCAGGTGATGTGAAATTGGATAAAGTATTTTGGCAACAGAAGCAATAGAAATTTATTCCTTAATTTTTATATGATGTTTCTACTTCAATCCCCTGTGTATTCTCTTTTTGTTTTTATCTATATGCTCTTGACTTTTGTTTTTATTGACTTAATATTTATGCTGTAAACGGATGGTAATTGCATGTCGAGACCATAACTTTATTAATCAAGAAAGTCTTCAATTTTGATTTGATTGTTTTGAATTTTTTGGGAGCATTTATCTATATTATAAATTGTGAACGTTTATCCATAATCTTCAGTATAGTGGACATTTTTTGGGGTTCGCTGCTCCATATTGCTACCGGGGACAGACAAGTCTCAAATGGTATTCATAGTTTTGATATAGATAGCAGCCATCAACACTTACTTTTTCTTGATTGGCTGCTCCATGTTACACTGTCTAGGAGTGACAACTATGCTCAACACACAGTAGTTTTCTCTATGTAGTTTCATTCATAAAGCTTCTATAAACTTGTGCAGTTGTAGGAATGGTGGGTTTATCTCTAGGAGAACAACATTTCATTCAAGGTGGCATTGCTCAGGATCTTCGTTGTGATGGTAGAAAGCGATTGACTTATCGACCGATCAATGTTGAAACTGGAGTCATTCCTCAGGTAATGCTTTGATGACTTGGCACTTGCAAGGGTGTTCCAATGATTTGACCCCAGCCAGCTATTTCTTAATTGATTTTAATAGTTTTAATTTCTACATTTGATGACCTTCATGATAGGCAAATGGTTCGGCCAGAGTAAGAATTGGTGCTACAGAGGTCATTGCTAGTGTGAAGGTTTGTTAAAATGTTGGAACTGGTCTCTTCTTTCATGACTCAACTTCCTTTTGTTAATTGTACAATTATTTTTCAAATCACATTAATTCTTCTACTAATCATAATATATTGGCTACTCAAGTGCAGGCTGAACTTGGAAAACCAGGCATAGTGCAACCTGACAAAGGAAAAGTGTTTATATACATTGACTGTAGTTCGACTGCTGAGCCAGCTTTTGAGGTTGCCTATTATGTTGCCTGTCTTCCTTCTCTTTATCTAGTGAAGTCATTCAATTATTCTAGTTTACTTCATATTATTCAAGTACCTTGAATGGGGCTGAAAATGAGTTGAACTGAGTCAGACTTGGTTCGGTTGTTCAACTCGAAGCTTGACTCGAGTTCAATACGAACATGTTTTTTTTTCATCAATAAGTGGTAGACTCGTCAATATGTTATCAAGAAGTGGTCATGCTAATGCCATGATGGCACAGTGTCACAGTTATATTTACAAGGCCTCCATGATGGCATCACCAACGGAAATATCATTTGATTCGAGACTTCCAGTTGCCTCATCATACTCTTCAAAATATTGTATTTTTTAATATTCTCTTTTCTGACAACCTTCTTTTATTCTCCTTGCTATGATCTTTCACGTATTTCTGTTTTATTTCTCTACATCTCCATCCTGTACTATATTCTGGTTTTTACATCCTCTTTTGCCTTTTCCCTTTTTATCCTGTTTTTTGCTTCCCGTCCTTCAGTTCTCCAGTTCTCTTCTATTGCTGTTTATATTTATCATTCTTATTTTTAAACACCTTTTTACTGCTTCAATATAATTAGTTTTATTTGGTGTTCTATATCTTTGGTATGTATATAGGGTAGAGGAGGTGAGGAATTGTCAGCAGAACTGTCAACTGCTCTTCATCGCTGTCTCTTGGGTGCTAAAAGTGGAGCAGGTATGCCTTCCTCCTATTGTGAAGATTATGCTGATTCATACTTTCCTTCCAATCACTTCTTTTTATTTTTGTATTTATTGTTACTGAGCCATACTATTTTCCCCCTCCAGGTGCTGGAATTGATCGCACTTCGCTTGTAGTTGTTGAAGGAAAAATTTGTTGGGATCTTTATATTGACGGGCTTGTTGTCAGTTCAGATGGAAATTTGTTAGACGCTCTAGGTGCTGCCATCAAGGTACTACTTAAAATGCAATATTATTAATGATATAAATGCTTGAAAGTCATAAAAAGAATAAGTATTTCAGGCATAAAATACATTCCTTTCACAATGATGTCATTATTTGTTTACTTTCAAAATTTTCTTGTTCATTCATTATATTTTGGGGCTTATGTTATACATTTCATTGGTCTGTTCCAACACTAAGAGCTAAGATCTCCCCCGCCCTTTTTTTAAATAGCAGTACTGTGAAATGGTTTGAGGTTACCCAAAACGTGTGGTCTTTTCTAGTTGTTTCATTATTACTACATAATGTTTGGAGTAGTTGTTTTCTTTTCAAAGTATCCCAAACAATCTTGCAATCAGTTTAATGGAGGTTTTTGCTCATGGATTTTCTATATGTTGTGAATATAAAGTTATTTTTAGAATTAGAGATTTAGGGTGTGTTTGGAAGAGCTTTTTACAACTTATTTGAGCTTATCTTTAAACATAATCATTAAGTGCAAGTGTTTGGAGGAACTTATTATGGAAATAGCTTACAACATGTCCATAAATTGTTTTCAGTTATTTCAATAACCTTTCCTTTCCAAGGTAACTTTATACAAGTAACACGCAACTCATGAAACAAACAATTTAAATTACCTTTCTCTCTGATTATAGAAATAACTTATGCATAAGTACTTATATGATAAACACTTAGGGCCTGTTTGTTTAAGATTATTAAAAAAAATATTTTTGATGTTTTAGTTATCTTTGGGTGTAGGTTTTCTTAAAATGTGTTTTCTGCTGAAAATTTTTTTAAAAAAAAAACTTTATGATTAGCTTTAGAAAAAAAAAAAGTTAATAGAAAAGAGAAAATCATGTAAAAAAACAGATGAAAGGAAATACAAAATATTTTTTTGTAATTTTTAACAAACACAATAACTTATGCTTTTCTTAAAAATCTCTAAAAAATATAAATAGAGGAGTGTCAGAGTAGGTGTTGCTTGCACTACTAAAAAAATAATTTCTAAATTGTTTTTATCAAATTCACTTTTATTTTAATCTATAATAACAAACAAACTCTTATTCCACAAGCTTGTTTACCCAAACACAACCTTAATTGGAAATGTCCTGACAGATGATCCTTGTTATTCTTTTAGGCTGCTTTGAGTAATACTGGTATTCCAAGTGTTAAAGTTACTCCTGGTGCATCAAATGACGAACAACCAGAAGTTGATGTAAGTGATGAGGAGTTTCTGCAGTTTGACACATCTGGAATCCCTGCAATAGTTACACTGACTAAGGTAACATACTTATGCTATCTCGTGTTCTCGGATTAACAACATTTTATGAATTTTATACAATCTCTATTTCCTAGGTTGGGAGGCACTATATTGTGGATGCCACACCTGAAGAGGAATCACAAATGAGCTCTGCAGTTTCTATCTCTATTAATAGGAAAGGGCACGTCTGCGGTATAACCAAACGAGGAGGTGCAGGACTGGATCCAAGTGTCATTCTTGATATGGTATCTGTGGCTAAGCATGTAAGCGAGCAGTTAATGAATAAATTGGATTCAGAAATAGCTTCTGCTGAAGCTGAAGATGAGTCGTGACAGAGAACTTTGTGATCACTAGGATATGTTGTACACTATAGTTGGGACTGCTTTTCATAATTCATATTGAGTTGTGCTGACTTAATTTTAGCTAATTTTAGCTTTGTAATAGTCTTTTAATACCATACATGATTTTAAACTAGCTAGTGATGCACTTTTGGTAGCCACGAAGTGAAATGTTATGACATGTTATGAGATTTAAACAAGGTTCTAAATCTCGTATCCCACACTTCATGTTGTAGTTAGTATGGTTCGAGAGAAAACAGTGTGTGGGAGGAGGGAGTATTATTTAGTAATGACAGACCAATATTTGAATTGCAAAACAATGTTATTTAAATAGTTACATATATATACTCCTGTTTTAAAACAAATGTCTTTATAGGTGAATTTTTATTTTAAAATAAGTAATGTTTTACATTGCCAATGCAGCATCAATCAATTTATTTATACAAGGGTAATGCGATAAGATACTACTAATTCAACCGGCTCATTAATAGAAGCATCAATTTCGGCGCGGCTTTCTAAAATATATATTCACAAATACTTTGTTTTGTCGAATTCTAATGTCCTGGTCAACACGCAACAAACACAAAGGAAATAGGCTCCACACACATCTACCAACAAATGCTTCAAAAGTAGCAACTTTTATTTTTGACTCATCAAAAGCACCAACTTGGAGAAAATACTCCAATTCATTCGAATTTTCTCACACCATTATTTTTAAGACTGGCATTATATTTCCCTCTATCAAACTCTCGTATAGGTTGGGTTTAGCTTTTGAAAAACAATATAAGCAAAGTGTAAAATTGATTTCGAAATAGTTTTGAAGTACTTGTTTTTTCAAAACAGAATTGATTTTGCCTTCATAACTAATTTATTTGAAGTTAGAATCTATAGTTTTGAGTTTATGCGTGATTTTTACATTGAATTTTACCGTTTAACCCAATTTTCCATATAAACATAAATTAATTTACATTCGACTCACTTTTGAGTCTCAAATACACATTAATCTAAAGGTAATCATCACACTAACAACCACTTCTAACTTAATTGTTGGAGTATTCTACGTACACCCTTCTACATCAAAGTTGGAGATTGTAGCAAATTATTGTAGCAAATTTTTCTATCAGATATATCATTATCAACATTATTTTAAAACATCATTTAAACATAAAGGTCCTACTCAATTATAAAGTGTGGTGACATATAGACTATTTAAAAATATTTCATAACTTTAAAAAAGTATTTGCTAATTCTTGAAAATGAAGGGTTATTTAGGGGAATACTTATAAATTAGATAACCAATTTACTCAAAATAAAGAGACAGAAAACAAAGCAAATATGAAAATTGAAAGTTGAAAACCAACCCTTTTGTATTTTATTTCTTTGTTGCTCTTCCTATCATTCCATTATACTGTACATTTTCCTTTACCACACTCTCTCTCTTCTTTCAATCCAAAGTGCACAAAAATAGTTTCCAATGCTTTGAGAAGAAAAAGGTTGGTTAGGTTTGTTTTGTAGAGTAATGATAGAGTGAGTGAGTGAGTCAAGTCACAGCACATGGAAGAAGCAGAGAAGGAGTTAGAGAGAAGGAGCAAGTTTCTGAACAGTTTGATACAGAACAAGAAGAAAGCAACACAACAACAACATCAACATCAACACCAACAAAAACAACAAGATCAAGAACAAGAAGAAGAACAAGAGAAAGAACATGATAAAAACAGTAGTATGATATTCAGCAACATTCATGTCAGAGCTTGTGACATGTCTCTTACTTTGCAGAAACACGCCTTTCAATGTGCACGTGACCATCTTGATTCAAAGCCTTCCAAGAAGATTGACAGTAAACATTTGGCATTGGCCCTTAAGAAGGTCCACACTACTTTCTTTGAAAATTTTCTTCTTTTTTTTTTGTTCTTTCATATTTGATCCATGATTTGCTAGTTTATTGTGTTAGTCTTGGATGAAGTTGAAATTGGTGTGTTTTTGTTTTCTATTTGATTTACTTTTAGAGGAGACAATTGATTCCTTAAGCTTACACTCACTCGGTCTAGTCATAATCAATTTTACAGAATCAATTCACTGAAAATCAATTTTCTTTATGACAGAACCAAATACATGCTTATTTTGAATGCTCGTTTATAAAGGGAAAATGATTTTGGCTAATAATAGAAAGAAAGTTGTTGGTTTTGCAGGAATTTGATTCTTCCTATGGACCAGCTTGGCACTGCATTGTAGGAACTAGTTTTGGTTCCTATGTTACACATTCTGTTGGTGGTTTTTTGTACTTCTCCATTGATAAGGTTCATGTTCTTCTCTTCAAGACAGCTGTTGCACCATTGGAACATTCACAACAACCACAACTATAAGTTATGCATCCGGCCGATATGTAAAATTATAAACTTATACATTTACAGACATTTTACCTGATATTTTGTGATGTATTTGATGCACTTATATTTGAAGTTTTTCGCAATTGGTTGATCACTTTCAATGCAAAATTTATCGTGACAAGTTGTCACAAGATTTTCGTTCATGTTGTTCGGCTTAGCAGCAATTCGTTGGACTCAAATAGCAAATGAATTTTAACGGATGTCAAATTAATCGGGAGTACTTGAATGAGTTCTCTTCTTTCGATTAAATTTTCTCATACATAAAGATCATCATGATTCAACAATGATGAGCATGATTTTTCTGGTTTGTACAAAAGAATTGAAATGGCCAACTCATGTTACAATTACAATTACCAATATTGACCAACTTTGCCACCCTTGAAATCCTCAACAAGAGGAATACAAAATTGGGCATGCTACAATCTTACAAAATCACCATAAACTAGATTCTAATGCTAATTGGGTGAGTAATTAATATGTCTAGTTTTACAAGACAAAAAGTGCACTCAAAAGTAGTGCAAGAATCACATAGCTGGTGGAAAATCCATCATTGTAGTATTGTGAAAAAGAGGCTGAAGTTGTGGAGTTGATAGTAGGGGCTAGTGCTGTTCCATTTATGCTGCTACCATTTCTACCACCACTGCTCAACACAGATATAAAGAAGAAAACAAAATCAAATAAATATTAGAAAGCCCAAAAAAGCGAAAAATCGTCATTTTGATCCCTAAATGTGTAGCGGTCTCACTATAATCTGTGAGTGTATTGAAATTTCAAAAACATCTGTTAGTGTATCTTTTGTTTGTAATTTCATGGATTAAACTGACTAACGAAATACACATTCGAGGATCAAACTATATAGAAAGACATATCCAATAATGTTTTTGTAATTTTGATATATTCAAGGACTATAATGACAACGTTTGACGCACTCAAGCATCAAAATGATGTCTACTCAACAAAATAATGTGACAAAATTGTAGTGATGATGCATGAGAATTGAAAAGAATTTCAAGTTTGAGGCAAATGAGAGCAAGAAATCTATTACATTAAACCAAAAAAATTATTTGACATGAAGCACGTGTCAACATAAGCTTGAGAAATGAGACCATACCTTCCTGGAAATATACAGGAACCATGACCTGTAAAAATGATGATAATACAATAAATATATCAGTTGAATCAAGATGCTAAGTAACTTGAATATGCTATTTGTGAATGCAAGACATTTTTTGATTATAACATTTGTAGCGTGTGCAAATGCTTACTTGGGTTTGTGGTGGTGACAGAGGCAACTCCTTTGAAATCACAGGACCCAGGAGATTTACTCATTTTCTGATAATAAGCATTAAACGCATATGTAGCGTGTGCAACAACATTATCCGGTTCAGAACACGGTTGACCGTGCAGCAAAGGCGAACAATCCACCTTCCCCGGTCCACAAGCCCAATCAAGTGCTGCCTGTATCATCTTAGTATCTGCATTACTCTTAGCGACACAAAATGTTTGGTTCGTCGTATCGTTTGCAAACATATTACCAGCACCGGTCAAGTGTAGAGTATAAACCGGTGCTCCATTTGCATAAAAAAGGCCCCAATTGCTTTCGGATACTGCACCTGTTCTTAAGTCTTCGTTATAAAGCTCATAAATATATGTACTAACTGTAACTCTAGGTTGTTTCGGAGTCCCTGTATTATTCAAAACATGCCGGATAAGGTTACTATTGAAGGTGTTTGCATTATCAGGAGTTGCATCTGGCTCGGACGAACCACCTTTGGAGGGCCATCCTGACTCTGTGACTAAAATAGGGATATTAGTAAATTTCAAATACGACATTGCAAAATAAGCAGCATCGATAACTGCATCAAAAACATTTGTATAATGTAGGAGGGTGTTGCTATCAACAGCTTCTTTATTTGGAGGTAAGGGACGGAATAATGCATAATCTAGAGGGATTACGTCATTGGATTGCATGTAATCATAATAAGGATATACGTTGAGCATAAGATATGAACCGGTTGACTGCAAAAATTTAAGTAAAGGAGACATGACCGGATCCCAAGATCGATTGAAAAACGCTTGAGATGGTGGGAAAGAGTCGAGTATGATGGAAGTAGAAAGTGGAGTAGATACTTTAATTTGATCATCAAGATTAGCTGCAACAAGCGCAGAATGAATGAATTGAAGTGCGGATACAAGGACAGGAGCTGCATTTGGGAGCGAAGTTAAGACTTCGGAACCAACTGCTATGGCAGTAATGTTAGTATTAGGGACATGAGCTATGATATTACGGGCAACCCAATTCGCGGCTGTGGCATTGGACTGACCAATTCCGAGTAGCTCGTCATTAGGAACAGAAACAATAACTTGGATTCCAGTCTTGGCAAGTGCAAGAAGCATGGATCTGTCCGCGTCGTAAAGTCTCACGTGCTGGATGCTTTGAGCCTTGAGAAGGGCCACAGTTTCTGTTGGACTTGGCAAGTTAGTTATATCTGTACCAATGTTGACACCTATATAAGCATCTGCAGAAAAAATAAGCTGTTACTGGACAACACTTTATATTAAATTGTGTATGGCATAACAATTGCAGTTTGTTCAAATTTTGATGCACTATAATGCAATTGTAGCTTCTATTTGACAACATGGTGAATGAGGTATGAAAAGTAATGCAAGTGAAGTAAGAAATCATTCATAACAAAGGATTATGGATATTAGTTTCAAGAAATCTATTGATTTTAACAAAAGTTTCCCTCTAATAACACGTTGCAAAATTTCACACCTCAATTTCCTGCCATCATTTTCCTATATTCGTGCAATAGCACTAGATCTTCACTGGTTACTAGTTGTGTTCTACACGTAAATTTATCTCTTCTGATCTAACGGTCTAAAGACAGCTGCACCATAAACCGGCTATAGAGGATCCACTTTGTAATCTCAATTGCACAAGTAGTTGTCTAGAGGTATTATGAAGCGTGAAGGGAAAACAAGAGTGCTCATATTGGAAGGGTACTATGAGTTACTATGAGTAGGGGGTGGCAAACAGGTATGCCCGTCCCGTTTTAAGACGAATATTCTACGTTAGGCTCTTTTAACTCATGCACTTAGCACACAAGTTAGCATTAACCTAAGTTATAATAGGGTCTTGTTAACAAATGCCTTGAGGAAACTAGTTAAGGAAGTTCAAAGTAGAAGTTTTGTATTGAAAACAAAAAAATTTAAAAGGTTGAACACACCATTTTTCAACCCAACATTTCTATATTTGTTTACTGAACCACATTTTTCATAATAATAATAACACAAAGAAGAGGGTCAAGTTGTTCATCTAGCAAGTGACATAACCCTCGGGAGAAAAAACAGCACAGCCACATAATAACAACCTGTATGACAAAAATCAAGGCTAGTTTACCTGTCATGACATGCAATTCTAGTGTAAAATCTAGGGATATGGACTTAGCTAAAGAAGTGTACCACACTCAAAATTAGGCCAGATGGTAGGTTTCACAAGGGTATTTTAGTCTCAGCACATTTGTTATATAAAATAAATGAAGTTAAATGCAAACTGGAAAAAGCAATATCTGATGAGCTGGGAAGCAATAACTTGCCAAAATCTGACTTAAAAAATGGAAGGACAGATCAAAGATTCTAGACAACAACATTAAAAAAAAAAAACTATTTTTATTTCAAAACCCATTTGTTTTAGCCAAGAAAATAAAAAAAAAAAATATTAATTAATAGTCCCTATCTTTCTGTTTCAGCATTGTCATCATGTTGTTGTACCCTTTTCTTCTCAACACAAATTTATCAAATGCTAATGAAAATAATGAAAAACACAGAATCAACATAGCAATAGTAAAATAGTAATATCAAAAGCTATGAAACAAAAACCATTACTAATTATAACATAAATAGAAACATGTGTATTGAAAAACACAGAAAAGAGACAGAGAAGGGAGGAGTTACCTCCATGAAAAGAGAGAGAGATTGAAAGGAGGTAAAAAAGAAGAAGCTTAGCAATAGTAGCCATTAAAGCTTCTTCTTGTTGTTGTTCCTTGTAAAAGGCACTGCGGAAGTGCCTATAGAAACCCAGAACAGAAAACAAAGTGGAGGAGCTGCTAGAGTTTTGGAGGGAGGAAAAAACAAAAGAAAGTTCGCAACTTTTGAGAGAGAGAGAGAGAGAGAGAGAGAGAGAGAGAGAGAGAGAGGAACTGAACAGAGGAAAGAGGAAAGGCTTTATTCCTCGTTGGTGGTCAAAACTCAAAACATTGTGTGTGAGTTTGGAATTTGAATTTTTTATTTTTTATTTTTTGAATTTTTTATTTTGAGTAATACTAACTTACATTTATGCAGTATATTTAATTAATTTAAAATCAAAATTAAAAATTTTTATTATATAAATTAATTATAATTTTAAACATAATTTAAGTGAAATATTAAATTTGTTAAATTACTTACAAGTTTGCATTTAATTAATTAGATGTTGCAACTATAGAAAAATATTGGATGTGTTGCGGAAATTTTCACTATTTATATTGGTATATCAAAAATAATTATTTGTTTATTAATGAATTAAATATGAATATCGTGGAATAAGACTACTATATTGACATTTCGTTAAAAAGTAAATACTGTCATTGATTTTGAACACAAAAATATGAGAGACTGTTAAAATTATTTGAATTTAAGTTAAGAAAATTAGTGTTGTAAATGTGTTAAAATAAATATCAAAATTGTATTTAAATATAATAAATTTAATTCAATTATACTGTATTAAATTTGTGTTACTTTGAATTAAATAACTCACCCTTCATATATTTTTTATTTGTTTGGATGAATTGAATTGGTTAATTAGATCAATCAATTTAAAACATATGAAGAGACACTAATAAATAGTAATTTGTTTATTTTAATTCTAGTGAGTATTTCTTTTAGGGAAAAGATATCCATACACCACATTTTAACACTACACCGTATAATTATACATAATACTTATCAATTTTATTTTTTTAATAATTTAATTTTTTTGATTTCTGTACAAAAAATATTTTTCCTCGCTCTTTCATACGGTGTAGTGCTATAGGTGTAAGAAAAAGGTGTAAACCTAGCACACCTCTTTCTTTTATGTGTATCTATATTTAATTATATATATTGATAGATTATTTATAGATGATGAATATGAATGTTGTAAATTAAAAAGAGATGATGAATAAATGTGTGTGTCAGGAATCCAATACAACAAAGGCCAGAAATTGATTCAAGGACAACGTATTCAGGCTTTATTATCTATCAATGTTTGATCCATGCTTGTATTTTAGTAGTAGTACTTTAGTGAATAAATAACACTCTCATTAAATATTTAAAACAATAATAATAAAAATGTTAACTATTTTTCCATAGGGTATTTGTTAAAATTAATTCGCTGATATTTTTCTTCAATGTTACATTAACAATTTGATTATCAATCATTGTTGTGTGGAAGACAAGTATTTAGACGAGGTGTTGAGTTAATGACTTTAAATAGAACATTCATCAATTTTAAGTCTATTATAAATATATAAAAACTAAAGTACTTGGTTATTACACTTTAATCCATCTTATTAAAATTTAAATTAGGCTAATTTTAAGGATAAAATTGACTTATTACAAAATGCTGGCGTAATATTGATTTGGTCATTAATGCTGCTTATGTGTCGCACCATAATTTTTTATTGTAATTTTTATTTAATTATTTAAACTATTTAATAAAGGACTGCTACACGTATTTAATTTAAATCAATTGTACTTGCACTTGTAACTGCAAAGACTTAATAATTCAATACCTTTTTTGAAAAAACACAACTTCCAAACATCTTTCAACTTTCCATATCCATCATTAGCACCCATAAATATGAATGCAATATCTCCTCAAATCCTAAACTTCCCTTCCTCCGAACTGTGCAATCAGGTTTTCTAATTTTTCTTCTTCTTTTGAGTATGTTGTCGTTTCAATTCGCAAGCTGAAACAGTTTAACCCAGGTTTTTTCTTATTGGTGTATTTGTTTTTGTTACAGAGAGAAGCAATTAATCAATAAAAATCTCTTTTTGCTTATTCGTGTTTGTGATTTTGTTACATACAGAAATTTGGAAACACATAATCACGGAGAGAAAATTGCTTTTTGCTTTTTGCTTATTCATGTTTGTGCATTTTGTTAGACAAAAAATTGAAAACACATAAGTTATGCTGTATTTTCTTTGCGTTCTAATTTTAAAAAAGTTTGATTTATATTTGTGGACAGTATGTTAACTTTACAGATATGAGATTGCTTTGCTGAAGGAAGAATTAAAGGGAGGAAATGATAAGGTTACTGAAAAGGGAAAGGTCAAAGAAGCATTTAGATGCTGAAGAGTTAGTCCCTGGACTATATTTTGGAGCTCGAAACAGTTTGGATGATACGTCAAGATTTGTGAAGAAATGGAAGACTGTCACCGTGCACTAAATAAACAATGAAGTGATTTTATTTTCAACCTATGTTTTTTTTCTTTTTGTTGCAATAGCTTCTCGATCAACAAAATTTAAGGAAATTGAGGGTGAAACAGAAGAAAGGAATTAGAATCATAAACACATATAATACTTGCTAAAGTCACTAAAGTTGTTGTTTACAAGTTTCTACTGTCTATATATTTTTTTAGTTTTTACTTGTGATGGTTTTATCATATTAGAAATTCTAACATGCATCCATATGATATTAATCCTCATGGCAGTTGGTTTAAAATTATGTTGCCATTATTTTTTTTAGACACGATAACGGATAGGTGATCTTTCACATCCTTTAAAATTCTAATTAAAGTTGGTTAGTTTTGTAGTTTTATCCAACTAAATCAAACACATATGTCGGTTGTGTGTTTGATCGGTGCAAACGGAAGGTATTGGTGACAATGAATCCGACAGTGATGGTGGAAGCATTTGTGAAGGACTATCTTGGCAGCGATAAGGTTTCTTGGAATAGAGATTGAGGTGAATCCTAAGACAAAGAAAAACATTGGTCAAAAAAAGACAAAGAAAGATATTGGATTCGTGAAGAAAATAATTTGGAAATAAAAGAATATGAATTCTGGATTCATGTCTATTTTATACTTATATATTGAAACACCTTCCAGATTATGATTACTGTCCAAGTGTGTTTGCATACTTATATATCAATAATATAAAATTTGATATATATTATGAGCCAAAGGGTGAAAACCTTAATCGGTTGAAGTTTTTTTTTTTGCAATTTAGTTGTATTTTAAACATAATAAAGGCTTTTTAATATTGAGTTGGTACTCAAAATCAATTCAAGTAGAGTGAAGATTAATAATATTTAGAACTTTATTAGTAGCATTATTAGTAGTGAAGATTATTAATATTTATAAGATTTGCAAAATTAATCTCTGTCATTTTAATGGAATTTCACTGATTTGGACGGAACTGATTGTTGCATAAGAGAAGTAATATTGGAATTGTTAATGAAATCCCCAATTGTGGAGGTCCTTCGATCTGTGGTAACCATGTTCAAGGGATAGAGTATGAAAGACGACATATAGGTTCTTAACTTTCCTTCTTCCTTTCATTAAAAGTTGTAGTTCTGTATTCTTTATCGTACAATAAAGATTTAAAGATTTAAAACGCATGTGAATCAATGTTATGGCTTTTGATATCTAACAAAAATGATTTGATTAACAAATATATGGACATTGATAACGCATGTGAATCAATGTTATGGCTTTTGATATCTAACAAAAATGATTTGATTAACAAATATATGGACATTGATTTCAGGTGTAATATAGGTTTGAGGTTGATATAAAGGAGCAAATTGACACCACCACATACAGTAAGATGTTTAGTACTTAATGGCCTAAATTGTTCTACTGGAAGTTAAGATCGGTTCATTCTTTTGATGAAGAAAGTTTTGAAATTGTTCAGAAAAGGTTGGTCTCCTTTCTTTTCCTTATTTCTCGACTAAAAACAACTACGATTCTAGAAAACTTGCTCTACGGTATCCCAAAATTTAAAATTAATTTAAATTGAGCTTTAGATGCTGACTATTTTTTTTTTGTAGATTTGATATTACTACGGATTTCATGATCACGGCTATTTTTTGTATTGTTACTAACCAACCGATTTTGTTTTTGTTAGATATTCTTGGAGGAGTCATTGAGATTTATCAGACCCAAGTAAATGGTGACAACAACATGACAACAAGAATAGGGTTGTTTTTTCAATTGTAGAATAATTTTATACCATAAAATGGTTCTTTTTTATTTTTTTAGTTTTTGTAATATGTACCTACCTTTTTAATCTAGATTTGTTTCTAAATTTCTAAATGCATTATAGTTAATAAGTTTATATATTTTATATTATAAAATTGAATTTTATCTAAATTTTATTAAAATAGCATTTAATATTTGGAACTGGAACTGAACAGGCAGACTATTGTCAATGTTATCAACCTTAAAAAATCTCATTTTCCAATAAATAACACTTTGTAATCTTATCAAATCATATCTAATAATTTAGTTTTTGCAAAAGTGTTATTTTAAGAAGGTAGTATATCATGTCAAGTAACTCTATTAACATATTCAGATTTTTATTATTTGTTTAATTTTTAAATATTTTAAATATACATTAAACGTATAAATTTTTAATATTTGACGGGAGATGTCATACATTTTAGGTTTGAAAAAATGAACTAATATCTCAAATAGGTTTAATAAATTTTTAGAATTAACTCATTTGAATTCAACTAAGGTTTCATAACTCATCTGAATTGACGGGTAGATGTGAACGTATCTATGAAATATCAGTTATTGACGGATCATTTTAATGTCTATCTCTTAACTATTTCTTTTGTTACTGTTTTATAAATCTGAAGTTATAAAAATAATTGACGGGTAGATGTGAATGTATCTATGAGATATCAGTTATTGACCGATCATTTTAATGTCTACCTTTTAACTATTTCTTTTGTTACTGTTTTATAAAATTGAAGTTATAAAAATAATTGTACGGTTTATGATAAATATGAATCAATGCTTAAAAGTTGATACATATTATTAGTACATAATTGAAATAACGTGAATATTATGAACTGCAAAATAAGTTATATTATGTTTGATATTCCAAACACATGAATTAAATTTTGATAAAATCCATATGTTTATTGTTTTTCTTAAAGAGCTAAAAAAATTGATGTATTATTAGCTCTTTCATTGTTAACTATTATGTTTTTGGCATTAACATTAACTAAAATTTGTTTGCATTTTGGTTAAATATATATGGTTGATTTATATAAAAGAACTTTACAAGTGATATTTGGATATATGTAATGTGAAACCTCAACCAGACCCGTGCGATAGCACGGGTTTCCTACTAGTTAATGAATAAAAGATAAAAAGATTCTTTAAAAAAAAGAAAGAAAAAAATCAAAAGAATATAACATTAGGAAAAAACCATTACACCGAAAAATATAATATTAAGAAAAAAATCATTACATTTGGTCGTAATTATGATGTTTTACTCTGATTTTATTGTTGATTTTTTTTTATCACATGCATTTTTCTCAACTTAAAGATATCTAAGGTGGTAAGATTTGAGTCAAATTTTTCATTTTTTTACTTACTACTAGGGGTGGGAATAAACCAGATCGACTAACAGGGGGTTATGATTCAGCCTACGTAGACCTAGACCAGATCAGACTTTTATGTAAATAGAAAAGGCCTAAGTTTTTTAATAAGCCTATTTAGCTAAAAAGATTAGGTTACATGCCATGTAAAAAACCTTTTAAGCCTATAAGACTGGCCTACGATAGGCTATAGGCTTTAAATTTTTTAGCAGGTCAGACTCAGACTTGGCAAAGCCTAACTCAGCCCAGCCTATTCCCAACCCTACTTACTCGTTATATATGAGAGTATCTATACATTTGTTTATTTTCTATAACTTACAATTTTTATTTATAGTTGACTATCGTACAATACACACTAATATATATCTTCAGTATATTGAGTCTTTCCTAACCAACTTGTTATTTTACTATTCTTTGTTAGCCCTTTTGAGCATGATCTTTTTACATGCTAAAAGCACAGTGAGTGACAATCACGGGTTGTGAACGCTTTTAGGATTGTTGTGGTGTTAGAGCAAGCTCACGCAAGGGTGGTGAAAAGATATGTATCTAGATGATTTTTGAGTGAATTAAATATCTTTTCTTAATCTTTTGGTGGGTATTTATAAGAATCTTGATTTTGGACGTTAGGACCCAAGATAGTGGTTATCGTATTCTTCCTAATGAGCATGGGAAATGGAATCGTTATTTTTCCTATTATCTTGGAGAATGTGCCTTCCTTCCTTGACTTCTCCTCTAATATTGTTATAGGGTCATAACACATCATTCCCCGCATTTTTATATGTGGGTGAGTGATGTTACCAACAAGCAAGTGTACGAGACAATGGGCGCACATTGTGAAAAATGGGCGACTAGGAATCCTGCATTGGGTGATGGGTGTTATTCGCTTGCCCGTAATGAATCTCCTGTAACATTTTATGGGTCCTTTACAAATATTCTAGTATACAATCCCTCAAGCACAAAGGCTTGTAAAGGACAAAGTGGTTTAGTTTGATCGCCATTTCACATTTGAACGAGTCCCCGAAGCATGTCTTGAGGCAAGTCCTCGAGTGTGTCTTGGGGCGCGACTCTCAAGCATGTCTTGAGGACGAGTCCCTCAAGCATGGTTTGGGACAACTCTTGGAGTATCGATTAAGATGAACCCTCAAATGTCAATTGAGGTGAATCATCATAGGTTAGTTGAGTTAAATGCACATGCAACATTAAATGTGATTAATGAAGATTTGTTTAGGGAAGCCAAAACGATCACAATCCCTCATATGCGTGGAGAATATTTTGCAACTCTTGGAGAACATAGTGATGGGTTATTGATTACCCCTAGGGCTATCTTTTGAATCCCTTACAAAATGGGGAAAACTTTTACTAATTCAACTTATTTGCGTATCTTCTTCCCCGGAACTCCAGTAAGATTTCCTCATCATTCCTTAAGCGCACAACATATTATTTTCTTTGCTTTTAACAACATATTAGAGATTTAGATGAAAATGGTAGGACCATAAAGACCTCGAAGACTAGAGAATGGTCTCAAATACACTTGCATTGCACAAGTAATGTCAAATGGGAAAATGGCTCCATTAACTACAAACTCTTAGATTCATGTATGTTTGTGAGTTATGAAAACACTAGTAGTTGTGATAACGAGTTTTCTTCTTCCTGTTCTTTACCAAAAAACTCCTAGTAACTAATGATTACTTTAAACGCTACACATTGGAGTGATGAATATTTCACAACCCTATATATGAATGAGGAAAGGTTGTTGCCTTTCGGCGATAAATCGGGCTCTCCAACATTGGCCTTGAGAAGGATGCCATTTTTTAGGCATGTTTTAAATAATAGATGGCTAACACGGCCACTATAAATGACTTGTCCAACCTTTACTTCTACATGTACCTCTCAGTCATTCATGGTTTATAGGTTTTATTTATGGAGAGGAAGCAGTTTGTTGAGGTGCTAAAATGGATGCCTCCTATAGATAATTTGTCAATCTCAATGTTGATGGCGCTTGTGATGCAAATGGTATTGCTGGATGCGGAGGTGTTATTCGGGACGATCAAGGTAGATGGATTTGCATTTTCTCCAAGTTTATAGGCAAGTATAATGTTTTCATGGTTGAGATGTTGGGAGTGTTTTAAGGCCTCAAACTAATTTTTGCTCGGAGATACTCAAAAGTAGTGATACACGTTGATTCCAATAAAGCGATTGAAGCTATTACGAAGACGTGAAAGAACAAGAGAATTGATTTGGCCTTGATTCATCAGATTAGTTGGTTAATGGCTAAGCATGATGTTGTGGGTTTGGAGCATGCTTTCAGGGAAACCAATAGGATGGATGATGAATTAGCAAAGATGGGTAGAAATATGAAGGAAGGATTCAAGTCTTTTGTGGAGATTCTTGGTTTCATTAATAAGTTACTTCATGATGATTTGCATGGTGTTACCACCCCAAAGGACAAGGTGGTAGTTTTATAATTTTTCTTTTCTTGGGCTTAGGGCCCTATTACAAAAAAAATAAAATAATAATTATGCAAACATGCTCAATAACAAAGATTAAAACTATAATCTTACATTAGTGAGGAAATCATATGAGCATATATATAAAACTACCATCCACAACATGCTGATTTATCAAGGATTGATATTACGAATACCTGAATAGACGAATCATTGAGAGGACGACTTTATACTTTACTGAAACACATAAAATAAAGACGAATGTCGAACACCTGTTGGCTTGTGGTTCTTCCTCAACCGACACTCATAATGCCTTGAACTCTCTTCAGATGGGTAAAAGAGATTATTTACATACGTTTGGTATATTCAGGATTTCAGTCTATATATAAGATGATGTTCCATTAGAGTTCCCGTTATTCCAAAATGGACCATCCCGATGATCACCTATATTTCATCTCACATCCAACTAATTAATCAATTAATTTTTAAATAGAAATCTAATTAGTCTTTTAACTTTATTTTATCACTTATCAATTAAACCTCTTAATTTGATAAATAACTAATATATATATATATATATATATATATATATATATATATATATATATATAAAATAATTATTTTAAATATAAAAAGTTCCATAGTGATTGAATTTATCAGCCCCAACAATAGTCACGAACTAGATATCATGAAGGGAGTCAGAAAAGCATAAAAGCCTTTTATAACATGCCTGCAAACATAGCTTGATACCGATAAAAAAACTTTTATTTCAACATGGATCACATTAGATATTCCACACCTCTATAGAAAACAAATTAAAAACAACCTTCATGATTTCTAACCAAGCCTCCAAAACCTATTTTTCTTGAATTTGTAATTGAATTCGTAAAAGCACTGCCATCTACATTAAAAATCATCGTATCGACGACAGTAACAACATCTTTAAGAAGA
This sequence comes from Vicia villosa, assembly GCF_029867415.1. Classification (NCBI taxonomy): domain Eukaryota; kingdom Viridiplantae; phylum Streptophyta; class Magnoliopsida; order Fabales; family Fabaceae; genus Vicia; species Vicia villosa. The sequence continues at coordinate 172,079,796 of NC_081183.1, read as the reverse complement.
CCACACGAGGAGGACGAGAAGAATGATCTGAAGTCATATGACTAAAAACTTGTTGAATAACCTACAATTGTGAAAGTATTTTGGCTGACGATAGGGCTGACAATAAATCAAATTAACTCGAAAATAGTTTGAAATTCGATTCGAAAATTAAATCGTTGAACTAGGTTCATGAACCATATGAGCTGAATATGAGCTAAAAATTAAGTTCGTTAACTAAATGAGCTGAACTTGATCTATACATAATTCGACTCGTTAGGTTCATGAGTCAATTCAATTATATATTAGATATATTATATTATCTTTAAGAGTAGATTTAAAGATTTGCTCTAAATCTTAATAGCATATTTTATTTTAATTTAACGGTTTTAATTGATAATTTATATTCTCAAGTGAGCAAAAATATTTCTACAAATAAAATTAACATAGTATAAATTTCAATCTTATAATTTTTATTTTATTTTTATATTTAAAAAATATTAATTTAAAATGTCATATATATATATATATATATATATATATATATATATATATATATATATATATATATATATATATATATATATATATATATATATATTGAAGATCCATTTTAGTCCCTGATTTAATTCCTTACAAAATTTATCCGGACCATATTAGTCCTTCCGTTAACATTTTTTTCAAACCGGTTTTTTTTCGTACTTTTAAACCGTGACTGGATTGCCACGTTAGCTTTTATTTTTTATTTTTCATTTTTTAAATGCTAGATTAATTTTTAATTCTAATTTTTTTTAAATAATTCTGATTTAATAATATCCAAAAAAGTCAAAATTGTTTCTTATAAGGAATCGAAACCAAAACTTTTAAACAATATCTTAAGTGTTTACCACTAGACCAGTATTTATTCATGACAAATAATTCCTAAGATTTTTAATAATATTAAATAATTATGAATCTAAAACAAAAATTACAAAATTTATACAAATGGGTCTCGAACCTAAACCCGGTAAATAATAATCCCTTTACAACTAGACCCATCAATTTCTATTGTTAATATTCTTAACTATAAATACTTAACTTAATGATTTAGAATAAATATTTACTTATTTCAAATAACACACAAATAAATATTTACTAATTTCAAATAGTACACCAATTTAAAAATAAAATTTATAAATGTAAATCCTCAGTATATTTAATCAATTATAAATTAAATTATATGTAATTGAAATTAAATAACAAACAAATAAATATTTACTTATTTAAAACTAATTCTAATTAAATAATAATAAATTAATTTAATAGTAATTCCACTAATTGTTAAAATATTTAATCAATTTAAATTAAATAGTTAATTAATTTTTAAAAATATTTAGTTAATTCAAAATAAATAGTGATCAATTAGTTTAATAGTAATTAAATTAAATATTAATTAATTAATTTAATTTAATTAATTATATTTAATATTTATATTTTATTAATTTTATTTTTAAAATTTTAAATTATTTAAAATTAGTAAATATTTATTTATTTGTTATTTGAAATAAATAAATGTTTTGTTCTAAATTATTAACTTAAGTATTAATTATTAAGAATATTAACAATAGAAATTGATTTGTATAGTCTTAAAATGATTATCATTTAACTTGAATGGGTTTGGAATTTAGATCCCATTGGTATAATTTTTAAATTTTTTATTTTAAATTCAAAATTATTTAATATAACTAAAAATCATAGAAATTATTTGTCATGAATGTACATTGGACTAGTGGTAAAGATTTAAGATATTGGTCAAAGGTCCTAGGTTCAATTCCATATAATTTTTTTTAGCTTTTATTATATCAGAATTGTTTAAAAATAAAATTATAATTAAAAATTAATTTAGTATGTTAAAAATAAAAAATAAAAAATAAAAAACCAACGTGACAAAACCGGTTTAAAAGTATGAAAAAAACCGGTTTAAAAAAAATATTAACAGAAGGACTAATATGGTCCGGTTAAATTTTGTAAGTGATTAAATCAAGTCCTTTTTTTTTGAGGGACTAATTTGGGATACGTAATTTTTGTGAGGGAATAAAATGAATCTTCAATTATATATATATATATATATATATATATATATATATATATATATATATATATATATATATATATATATATATATATATATATATATATATATATATATATATATATATATATATATATATATATATATATATATATATATATATATATATATATGAGGAGGGTTATATTGACTCCAAGAGTAAGTTATAATAACTTACTCCAAATCTTGACCATTAATTCTTTTCAATCTAATGGTTAAAAATAATAAGGAATAATTTTCTCTTTATGACTTACTCCCTCCGTCCCAAATTATAAGAGAAATTCCATTTTTAGATTCATTGAATAATTAATGTATCTGGTCTATATATAGACTAAATACATTAAATATTCAATGAATCTAAAAAGTGAATTTCTCTTATAATTTGGGACAGAGGGAGTATTATTTTTAACCATTAGATTGAAAAGAATTAATGGTCAAGATGTGGAGTAATTTATTTATCTTACTCTTGGAGTTAATATAACCCTCATCTATATTTAAAAATAAAATTATAATTAAAAATTAATTTAGTATGTTAAAAATAAAAAATAAAAAATAAAAAACCAACGTGACAATTCAGTCACGGTTTAAAAGTATGAAAAAAACCGGTTTAAAAAATATATTAACAGAAGGACTAATATGGTCCGGTTAAATTTTGTAAGTGATTAAATCAAGTCCTTTTTTTTTGAGGGACTAATTTGGGATATGTAATTTTTGTGAGGGAATAAAATGAATCTTCAGTTATATATATATATATATATATATATATATATATATATATATATATATATATATATATATATATATATATATATATATATATATATATATGTATATATATATGAGGAGGGTTATATTGACTCCAAGAGTCAGTTATAATAACTTACTCCACATCTTGACCATTAATTCTTTTCAATCTAATGGTTAAAAATAATAAGGAATAATTTTCTCTTCATGACTTATTATTTTTAACCATTAGATTGAAAAGAATTAATGGTCAAGATGTGGAGTAATTTATTTAACTTACTCTTGGAGTCAATATAACCCTCATCTATATATATATATATATATATATATATATATATATATATATATATATATATATATATATATATATATATATATATATATATATATATATATATATATATATATATATATATATATATATATATATATATATATATATATATATATATATATATATATTACTTTTTAAGTCCGTGAAATAAGCGAGTTGAACCTAACAAGTTGAACCGAGATGTTTGTGAACTTCTAACAAGTCGAATTTGAACTGAAAAAAAAGTTCATGATGGACTCATATCCGAACTCGGTAAATTCTTAACTTGTCAAGTTTAAGTTGAAAAAATGTTCGTCATAAACTAGAACTTATATTAGGCCAATTCTTAATGAGTCGAACTCAGCTGAGTCGAGTTCAACTCGATTTGATTCATTTTCAGCCTTAGCTGACGAGAAGAATGATCTGAAGTCATATGACTAAAAATTTGTTGAACAACCTACAATCGTGAAAGTATTTTGGCTATAACACACGTCTATGTTTCTCTCAAAATCAATTAATTCCTCTATCTTGTTACTCCTGTAGGAGAACAAACCTAAAAAAATACTTATCGAACCAGTCCTTCTAATTTCATCATCTTAGATAATTTTCAAATTGCAAAAGATTAGTGCAGCCATCCGTGTCTCTACTTGTAATTTTTCTTCTTCATCAAATCTTCAATTTTATTTGGACTAAAAAATTGGTGATGAAAACAACCTTAAATTTCTACAAAAATTAAGGATACAATAGGTAAAATAATGAAAAAAAAAACAATTAAATAAGAAAATGTCAGAACTCCAAAATTGATTACATCTTCATATCAACACTTTAATAACCTTTCCTCATCACACATATTTTACTTTACTGTCACTTATGGCTTTGTCAAAAGACTGTTAACCCATTTTCAAGTGACCAAATCAAATCAGTTATATCATTATAATTACTAATAAAAGTTTTGACATTTAAGGGGTTTTGTGAATGTTTTAATTGGCATGTTGTAATTTATTTGCTTTGAAACTTTTAATGTTTGTTTGGAAGAAAATCCCAACATCTTTATTGGGTTTGCACGATGAAGAGTAGAGAAAAGAAAATATAATTCGGTGTGAAATGATTCATCATAACCAATAGTAAAAAGTACAATCCAACGGCTATCCCTTGCTGGTTCACCCTAGACCGCACATACAAACTTATTTAAAATTTCCGAATAATTAACTGAAATGTCTATAATTAACTATAATTAAATTCATCACTCTTAGTATTAACAAGTTGGATTCACCGAACCCACCAACCCGACCCATTCAGTGTATATATCTGAACTTGACTTCCCACGTTTTCTTCTTCTCCAAACACACTCCAAAGCCAGTACCGAGAAATAACTCACAACAGAACCCAACACTGCAATAACAAACCCCCAAAAATTGAATGAAACCGTAAAAATGGATCAATCTCAGAATCAGCGATCACTAACAACACCACCACCACCACCACCGTCGCGCTCTGTCCAATTTCACCCTGCTCGAGTTCCGATTCTCGATCTCTTTACTCTCTACTTAGGACTTGGAGTAAGTTTCTTTCGTTCCCTTTCTTTCTTTTACTTTTCTTTCCACTCAATTTCCTTCTTCCTCATTTCCTTTTCATTTTTCAGCGAAACAGTCGTAACAAACCCGATGACTCACTCCGTGAACCACCGTAAGTTCATTCACTGTAGCAATTTGGCGTTTGTTTTTGCAACGTTCAAATTCGTTAATCGTCTGATTAGGTTCAGTAGTTGATGAAATTTGATAGGTTTTTTTAATTTAGTGTTTGATTTTTATGTAATTTAGCTTGTTAAGTTTGTTTGTGAACGTTCGATAAAAATCAATTTCAGGAACAAAACGCAAAAACGCGTGCATGCTATTAACAGAGACCTTCCGCCGCCGAATGAGCAATTCATTTTAGATTTCGAGCAACTTCAGAGCCAGTTTCCGGTGAGTTCTGAATTTCAAATATTCCTTCTTGTTAAATGTATTTTAGTTATGTGAGAGAATCATCATTTCCCGTTTAGATTGACTTATTTGAAGTTACTGACTAATGTAAAACATATGAGAGAGACTTATTCGTGTTTCAGATATTCCTTCTGTTGTTCACTCCAAGTTTTGTCTTAAGTGATGTGAAAAACTTGTTAAAGAAATTTTATTTATGTGAGAGAATCATCATTTTCCATTTGGATTGACTTATTTGAAGTTACTACTAACTTAAAGGTATGACAGAGACTTATTCGAGAAAACAATTAACAAAATGTCCATAAATTGTTTTCAACTCATTTTCATTAGCATAGCTTATATGGAAAACAATCTGATTTGGTTTTATCTTTTGATATAGAAATATCTTATATATTTATATGATAACACATAGTTTAATATATATGATATAGCTCAATAAAACTGTGAATACAAACAAAGACTTAGTCTTCAAAATTGTAGCTGCTGACGTAATATTTTGAAAGTCTATGATCATATCTAGTGGTTAATTATGGACACTCTTTATACTTCATGTTGTCTTGTTGTATTTATTTATGTAACTGGTACATTTTACTTTCAGGACCATGAGCAATTACGTTTTGTGGTTGAAGCTGTTCTTATACCATTGGTTGCACAGTGTAGTGGTCATGGATCACGATCAGACTTTCTTATTTTTATTTTGCAAAGCTTGAGCGGTATTGGGTGCATTAACTGGGACACCTTTCTTCCATCCCTTCTTTCTTCAGTTTCTTCGGCAGAATTACCGGTTGGTCAAATGAGTCAAGCAGTGTCAACAGTTACCTCTTCTAGCTTATCACAGTCGGGAATGCTGCCTCCTCCAAACACAATTACTAATTCTTCTAATTTTCAGTCTTCAAATCCTGCATCTCCATTGAATTCTGTTCATACTATTGGCTCCCCTGCACAGTCATCGATCGAGCCGTTATCTGGTGCAGCTCTATCTCCTGTAAAATCATCTGATATTTCCACGAGTGGATTACAGTCTAAACCAAGAGGCGGCCCGTCTGTTGAAAATAATGATATCAGTAACAGTAGCCTTCGCCAGCTATGTTGCAAAATCATTTTAACTGGTCTGGAGTTCAGTTTAAAACCTGTGACATATGCTGGGATCTTCAACCATATGCTCAATTGGCTGGTGAATTGGGACCAGAGACAGCATGGAGTTGATGAATCTGTTATTCTAAAGTCATGGAGACTTGACAAAACCGGAATGGCCTGGCTACATAGTTGCTTGGATGTGATCTGGCTTTTAGTTGATGAGGGAAAGTGTCGGGTTCCCTTTTATGAATTATTACGTAGTGATTTTCAATTCATAGAAAATATACCTGATGATGAAGCATTATTTACACTTATCTTGGAGATCCACAGGAGACGAGACATGATGGCTCTGCACATGCAAATGTTAGATCAGCATCTTCATTGCCCTTCATTTGGGACTCATCGGATCCTAAACCAGACCACACCTACTATTTCAAACGAAGCAGTAGCGCACCTGCGATTATCACCACTCTCATATTTAAGTGTACTCGGAGAACCATTGCAAGGAGAGGTGAATAATCTCATTTCTATTTCAAGAAACTCATATTAATGAACGAGACTGTACTTGAATGCTCGAATACTATCTTATTTTCAGTAAACAAGATACTTACAACACCTTTTTTTAGTCCCTTGTTAAAAAAAAAAAGACGTCTGTCTTAGTATCAACTCTACTAAGATTTTTGCTATGAAAGTTAGGCAAAATAGTTGGCCAAGTCCAGGAGATCAACCAAGTCTTCATAGCACGCCAAATAAAAAGCTGACTGGAAAATTGTTTGAAGTAGGGAGGGAATAGCTTTCATAATCCTGATAGATTTAGTTTGAGTTATTAATAGTTTATGCAGTCCATTTGTTGTAGCTGTTCAGAACTGTTTATAAAAAGGATTGATTTAGTTAATCTAATTACCCTGTTTGCTTCGCATCTGGACATCAAGAAGTTAATATGATGGCCATGTTTTCATTTTCACAACATATATGTATATGTATGTAAAATATGTACTGTTTTTCTGGCTTCATCTAGATCTACCTTACAGATAGAATATTAGTGGCATGGCATTTCGTCACTGTGTATTTCATTATTATCATTGAATATATCTATCCATATGATTGATTTAATGGAAAGTCCATTAATTTTCTCATATTTATTGATTTCTCCAATTTGACTGCCACCTATTATTTAGATTTAGTATTCTGCCGTCTTTTTCTATTTTAGTTTGATCATAATTGGCCAGAAGTTGATAAGTTTTTCTTTTAATGTTGCTGTCTTATTCCATTTTAGTTTGATCATAATCGGTCCCAAATTGATAATTTTGTCTCATAATGTTGTATGTAGGATATTACAACCTCTATTCAGAAGGGAAGTTTGGACTGGGAGAGAGCTGTACGTTGCATCAGGCATGCTCTGCGTACCACACCTTCACCTGATTGGTGGAGACGGGTACTGGTACTGGCTCCTTGCTACAGGCCTTCATCTCAAGGGATTACTGCTGGTGCTGTTTTTTCTTCAGAGATGATTTGTGAGGCAACTATTGATAGAATTGTAGAACTATCAAAATTAACAAATTCAGGCAATGATCTTCTCTCTCTCTCTCTCTCTCTCTCTCTCTCTCTATATATATATATATATATATATATATATATATATATATATATATATATATATATATATATATATATATATATATATATATATATATATATATATATATATATATATATATATATATATATATAATTAAAATTATAGCAGGTGGCATGGTTGTCAAAATCGGGATCCCACTAAAGATCATTTAGGTTTAGAAAGAGCGTAAATCTGAAGATCGTAATAAAGATAGTAAGATGTCACCATATATTGGAAGATCGTAACAAAGATAGTAAGATGTCACCATATAGACAAAATTATAGAAATAATAGGAAAAATATCTCAACATCAAATTTTCATTAATTTAATCACAGGTAGCAAACATTTATCTAAAAAAACATAAATTTTTCAAACATAGTTTCCTGTAACAGCATTTTAAAAGCAGAATTGCCTCAAACATGATCCAGAAAACGTAATTTAAAAATATCATCTCAACTCAAATATTGTCTAAAAAATATCATTTATCAAGTCTAAAAAACTAATGGAAAGGCTCTGTTTTGTGAGGAAAAAAGAGGATGTGCAGATATAGATGGAATGGTTAGAGATGAGAAGAATGGAAGGAATTATTTGAATTTATTGTCTTTTATTTGTGTTTTAATTGAGCATTTGGAACTTGAAAACTAGACATTGGAAACTTTTGTGCTCAATTAAAAGGCTATAAATGCCAAAACCCTAACCGTTACGGCACAGCTTTCATATTCCAAGGAAATTCTGGCCAAAATTGGCCAGAACGGGTCGGAAACAAGTGTCTAAGTGACAGATTAAAAACAGGTGTGAAACGGGTCAATGGTAGGAGTCCGATCGCGCGGATCCTATGTTCTAGCGCTCTTCCCCTGCTTATTTAAAAAAATGTCAATAACGGGAATCCAACCCATCTATATACACAAAATGATTTGTGCACTTTTCATTGCACTATCAAACAAATTGCTATATTAGTATCAAATTTTTATTATTTACTTCAGTTGTACATTATGCCCCCCTGAATAAAAATGGCCTAGTTTCGCTGCTGGCTCCAACTTAGAGAACAGTTGCAGGGGCGTAAAATCGTACGATCTCAGGAGTTATCACATGATTCTGAAAAGTGACAACCATGCCAGATGGTTCAAAGGATCCAAAATTTGAATATTGATGTCTAGCCAACACCACTTCAAAAGTAATGCATACAGGGCCTCAAGGCCAGATCATCATAGGTCTATCTTGGCAGTTGGCATTTCTTTTGGCTTCCAATTTTATCTCATGGTGGTTCAGAAATAAAATACTAGTTACTCAATCCACCACGAAATTAGAATATTGATGTCTAGCCATCACCACTTCAGAAGTAATGTGAATTCAGACGCAGCTCACATAAATTCAAATTTCATGTATGATGCTTGTCACACACACTGCTATCCTCAGCACCTTTTCTTGGCACATAATCTTGTTATACATAGTGGTACGAAGCATATGAAATTGGATATATTCCCTGTTTATGAGAAAGAAGTTGCCAGGACTCTAACTGTCAACCAACTATGAGAAGGTCATTACCAGGACTCCAATGTTTGTGAATCATATGGAATTTCATCCATGCTTCCATGTCCTAATCGCACTTTCTCCTGAATCCAAATATATGTGCTATTTTCACACCTTCTATTATTTCATGTATACTGCAATGCAGTACAACTAGATTATGTGAAATAATAGAAGGTGTGAAAATAGCACATACACCTTCTATTTGCTTTCCTTTTTGCGGTTGTTCATTATTCAGGCTTCTCTATGTATATTGATATCCCATTATCCCATAAACATATAGACAATTCTTCCCTTTCCTATTTTATTTTGGTGTATTTTGTCGTACCAATTTCGGACAATTTCTTATCTCCCCATTAGTTATATTCACCTATTTTGTTAAACGAAATTTCTTCTAAAAAATTATGGTATTCTTGGATCACTTGGTTAGGATAGGATTATATCTAATTTTGGTAGATATCTCTTCAGTCATACATATGTTTTGTTCTAGATTGTTTTTATCACCTCTGTACGATTGGACAACTACTTTGCATTCTGTGCTCCTTTCTTTCGATCTTTCCATTTATCCTTTTTCTAGTTTGGAGAATTCATTATCATCTCATCCCTCTGCCGTACTTTCTTTTCTTTTTTTTTCCTTTTATAATATAATCTTTCATGCTAATGGAAATGATTGATGCTAAGGAAGTTTGTTTATCACATTTTAAAAGCTTATTCCTTCTGAATTTTGCAGAGATAAACTGCTGGCAGGACTGGCTTGTCTTCTCTGATATTTTCTATTTTCTTATGAAAAGCGGGTGCATTGATTTTATTGACTTTGTGGACAAGCTGGTGTCACGTCTTTCCGAGGGTGATCATCATATACTTAGGACAAATCACGTGACTTGGCTGCTTGCACAGATAATACGAATTGAGCTGGTCATGAATGCTTTGAATTCAGATTCTAGAAAGGTGGTTACTTTAATGTTAAACATTGTTATTTTCTCTCTTGGTTCGTTGTGGACAAGCAAAAATCGTTATTCTTTCTATTTTACTTGTGATGCAAAGATATATATATATATATATATATATATATATATATATATATTTCTTTATTTCTGAAACATATTTTAGTAATAGCATAATAGTTTTATGGAATGAATATTTTCTTACCCCGACTTTCTAATTTTTCATTTCTTTAATAAAATAATTTTATGATGGGGCTGCGACTTAAGTTGGTGTATTACAATATTTTCATGAAATTGTTCTAGCTAGCATTAAATGTATAATAATGGCTTAGGCACTGCATGACAGGTGGAAACAACCAGAAAGGTTTTATCATTTCATAGAGAAGACAGAAGTTCGGATCCTAATAGTCCTCAAAGTGTCTTGCTTGATTTTGTAAGCAGTTGTCAGAATTTACGAATATGGTCATTAAACACAACAACCAGAGATTACCTGAATAACGAACAACTTCAAAAAGGAAAGCAAATAGATGAATGGTGGAGACAAGCAAGCAAAGGTAGTTTAAATATGATTATTTGATCATGATTTAATGAACGACAATGGTTTGCTATTTGATCAAGTTAAATATGATATATAAATGGTGTACTCTCCGTGCCAAAATAGCTAACTTATTTGTAAATTCCCCCCCCCCCCCCCCCCCCCCCCCCCCCCCCCCCCCCCCCCCCCCCCCCCTAAAATGATCCGCCTCTTTCCTATTTTAATACATGAATGATTCTTTTTCCCAATTTTTCTATTTAATTAATGCTACCTTCATCACTCTCAATTTAATATATTCTACTTTGCATTTATGCTAAATGTGAATGCACCGAGTGATACATGTTAAGGGAACTTTGGTAAAAGTACTCTTTTCTCTCTTTTATTTATACTTTTCTTAATCAGTGTGAAGTGGTCAATTAGGTCCGTTGTGAGTGTTGTAAATAGTTTATTTTACTATTGTTATTTTTAGTATTATTAGTAGTAATTCATATTGGACATTTAGTAAGACCTATTTGGTTAGAATACTCTATATAAAACCTTAACCGCCTTAATTGCAGTTTGTTGTTGTTGTTGCCTTCATTGCAGTCACTTTTAACAAACCATAGGTATTTTTTTGTTGCTGTCCTCATTGCATAGCCACCTTTAGTAAATTCGAGGTACTATTCACCTGTGTGCACTTTTCATACACCCACACCTATCCCTGTTCATTTTTTAATCTCACCATCCACATCACTGCCGTCGTCTTGAAAAAACTCGCCAGACCCTAGAATTTCACCATCGCCAACTAGAAAAAAATTCTCTCATGGCTGGCATTAGAGACGAAACAGATGATCATAAGTCTGATTGAGAATAACCAAACACTCCTCCGGCTTACAAGTTGCATGAGAAGAATTATTTTAAGTGGTCTCAACTAGTGAAAATAACCTTGAAAGGTAAAGGGAAGGCAGGACACCTAATTGACGAATCTCCCAAAGAGACGGATCCCAAGTTTAAGATGTGGGATACGGTACGGAAGGTCCAACCATTATTGCATGGTTATGGCGTTCAATGACTGGTAGTACTAGTGTAGACAGTTTAGAAGGAAGGGGTCAAACTTAACCTAAATGAAGTAGAAAAAGTGAGATCCCTCCTCACTAAGTTTAAGAAACCAACAACTACTTGTTCTTTAACACCTCTAGGTACGTTTCCATTTCCTTTTTCTTTTGGCAAATCTCCATTTTCATTTGGACCTAATGCTTAAGATATATCCTTTAAACATTACTAGATACAGAATTCTGGAGCCACTGACCCCATGACACCCTTACCCACACACTTCTCAACTTATTCACCCTGCCCTTGTAACAAAAAAATTTCCATTGTAGATGGTACTCCTATAACTGTAGCTGGTCAAAGAGCGATCCAAATTAGCTCATCCATTACCCTTAACGATGTCCTCCAACCTTCATATTTCAAAATTGTCTACTAGTCTAATTTTAATACAAAAACTCACAAAAGACCTATCATATAATGTTATCTTCTATAATAACACTTGTTTTTTCGAACAAGAATTTGGGGAAGACGTTTGGAAGTGCTAGAGAATGGAATGGTCTTTAGTACTTGTATAACAAAGATTCAAGCCCAGGTTTTCTCGGTAACAATTCCTTTTTTTCAGAATCAATAAAGACCAACACGGAGAAAGTTCTCCTATACCATTTTTTGTTTGGATCATCCTTCGCTTATAGCCTTTAAGAAATTATTTTCTCTTTTATTTAAAACATTAGGCGTTGAGATTGAGTCTTCATTGTGAGCTGTGAGGTGTATGAGCTTGTTAAACACAAACATGTACCTTTTTCCGTTAGTAATAAAATAAGTACCTTTTCGTTTTATCTAGTTCATACAGATGTGTGGGGTCCATCTAATATTTCAAATATATTAACTCAATACTACAAAACCAGTTTGTAGGGTGAGGATTTTCCCCACTTACAAGCCCGTGTTCATGCCATATATTGTCTGATATGGGTATCTTAACACACCCGCTCACGTCCAGGACTGGACATCTGGAACGTGGACATTAATGATAGGTGACCCTATAACGGAAACATTATAGCAAGAGGCCCACCAGATCTTGAATGAGACTCTGATACCATGTTAGAAATTGTGGTTGGGGCTAACTCATCCCTACAAAACCGACTTGTAGGGTGAGGATTGCCTCCACTTTTAAGCCCATGTTCAAACAAAATATTGTTCGATGTGAGACTCTTAACAAGCTCATAACCTTTTTTGATGATTGTACTCGGGGGTTCTTGGGTCTACTTAATCAATAATCTAAAGTTAGTAATATGTTTTCGCAATTTTCTCCAAGATAAAAAATCAGTTTGGTATGAGTTTTAAGAGGATTCGATATGATATCGCCGATGATTACTTTAGTCATAATCTTAATTCTTTGTGTCAAATGAAGGTATCATTCATGAACCTTCGTGTTAAAACACTCCAACAAAATGACACCGTTGAGAGAAAAAATGGACATTTGTTAGACAAAACACGTGCTATGATATTTCAAAATAAAGTTCTCAAGAAATATTGGGGCGAGACAGTTTTTACTGCATTGTATCTCATAAATTGTTTGCCTTCTATTGTCCTTGCCTCCAAAACTCCTTTGGAAGTCTTATCCTCGTTCTATTCTAATGTGTCCACCTTTGTTATACTAAATTCTATTTATCTCCACAACACTTCCTTTTTTCTATTTTCATGATGTTGAAAGATTGAATCCTTCATCCTTTGTAGTCCGATCTTCTTTTACAGTTGGATATGATGGCAAACCTGAAATAGTTATTATGGTTTACTCTAGTTGCAATTATTTGTATACTAGTAACTGTATGCTAGAATATCTCTTTTCTGTTAACTCAAATATCAGTATAGTCATGTGCCACGTTTACATTACTAACCAAAAGTTAATTATGAGCCAGTTATTTTATTATTGTCTTAGTTATTTATTAAATTAATTATATCATTTTATTATTATCTTATTAAATTAATTATATTATTTTATTATTATCTTAGTTATTAATCAATTTAATCGTTTGAGACACCCTTGCTGTAGGATTAGGCTAAGCTATAACTACCTAGATTCAGTTATAACTTATAACTGAATCATTCAATTATCATAACAGTTTTTAGAAAGGAATGGAACATTTTGTCTCTGAATTTTATCTCATCTAACAGTATGTGTCATGGTGGATCTCCTTACTTTGATTAACATTTTCTTAATCTTTTCTGTTTTTCTTTTGCTACACTCTCTGCAGATCCATACATTTAATCTATACCCTTTCTCCATAATTTTGGCAGTTTGCTGAGTGAAGTATAGTTAAATTTAGTTAAATTATTTTTATGGTATTATCTGATTTTGTCATTCTAATAAACACTTGAATTTTCAGGAGACCGAATGATGGATTACATGAATATGGATGAACGCTCAATAGGAATGTTTTGGGTTGTGACCTACACAATGGCACAGCCTGCTCTTGAAACAGTAATGAATTGGTTAACTTCTGCTGGAGTTATTGATTTGGTACCTACAACAAATCTACAACCAGCTGAGAGATTAGTTTGTACAAGAGAAGTGAGCCCATTACCTATATCATTGTTATCGGGGTTTTCACTGAACTTATGTTTGAAGCTGTCTTATCAAATGGAAGACTCTCTATTCTCTGGGCAGGTTCTCTCTCTTTTACCTCTCTCTCCCTGCTGTTTATATTGGGAATTACCATTTCAAGCAATGATTTCATCTTCAAAGAATTGGAAATAAATAATTATCATGTCCCTTCTAATCGGTCAAAGGAACAACTTGTTTGATATTTAGCTTGTCTTTGTGTGCAGGTTATACCCAGCATTGCCATGGTTGAAACTTATACTAGATTGCTGCTTATTGCACCTCATTCACTATTTCGTTCACATTTCAATGTAATTTCATTTTACCTTCAGTGATAATGTTGTGTTACTTTTTTTGTTTTTTAATTTTATTTTATTTACATGTCAATAAAATGTAAATAAAAATGTCTTATCTTTATGATTCCATTTTCTGCTTAGGTGAAACTACTTTTGCTTTTATCTTTCTCGTTGAAATGTTAAACTGAATACTACGGCCCGGTTTACTTTGCTTTCAAATTTTTTCGTTTTCTGTTATCAATAATATACACATACAAGTGCACACATAATCAAGAAGATAATACACAAAGTAAGGTGATATTTAGCTTGTCAAGAAATATCATATTTGGAAATAATGAAAATGATACAAAGTTGCTTTCACCATTTCCAAGTATGTTAATGACTTCTTGCACCACCCATTTTGGATATCATTTCTTTGATTATGCATGAACTAATATTACATGTGTGTTGATTGAAAACAGAAAATGACAAATTGAAAATAAAGTAAAGGAGTCCTAAGTGTATGAAACTCCATGGTGGAACTCTTACATCTAGTCAAAGTTAGCTTGCAGCTTTGGATTAACTTTTATATTGTGGAGATTAGTTACATGGACAAATGAAATAATTGATGTAGCTTGTTGTTATCGTCCATGTGAAATTATTTATTTTTGTGGGGTACAAAACAAACTGCAAATCTCATAAAATTACAATATAGAGATGTTCTGTATCTTACCTTTTCTTGATGATATCATTTTCCAAGTTCTTCTTTACATGGTGGTTTCACGAAGCATTTTGATAAATTTTGTTGCCCATTCATTTTTATATTTAACTTATTTTTTTTTTTTTGTATGCTGATGTCGTAGTTACATATGTTGAAAATGTCACTTGCAGCATTTGGTGCAAAAAAACCCTTCTTTGTTGAGCAAGCCCGGTGTAACACTTTTGGTGCTTGAGATGTTGAACTACAGACTACTTCCACTTTACAGGTGATTGTTTCTATATAGACCATAGTTTAAAT
Organism: Vicia villosa; assembly: GCF_029867415.1. Lineage (NCBI taxonomy): Eukaryota > Viridiplantae > Streptophyta > Magnoliopsida > Fabales > Fabaceae > Vicia > Vicia villosa. The sequence continues at coordinate 172,064,052 of NC_081183.1, read as the reverse complement.
TTCTTTTTGTCAAAAATAAGGATATGTTGTTATTTTTTTGCTATGTTTGTGCCCTTCAGTTCAATAAGTGGTTTTAAATTTATACAATACAAGATCCTTTGCCATCCCACCCAATTGAAAAGTTAGTTATCAGAAATGGACTTAAATGAGGCTATATAGACTTAAATATCTTTTTTGTCCCAATAAATAAGTATACCGCTTTTGCTTTCATTCTATGTAAAAAAAATTTGTTCGGTATGAAAGGTAAGAAGTTTAGTTTCGGTCCTTGTTTTAGTCCCCGTAGTATTTGTTAATGTTTGAATTAGTCCTTATATGGCTTATGAAGAAAAGTATTTATAATGTATTTCAATATTCGGTCAAATGTATAAGTACTAATTTGTTTAAGGGAAATGCTAACCAGTGCCCTCAGGGCAATGGTTAAGACATTAAAAATAGTAAATTTATCTCGGTAATCTGCGTATTTAATACCTCGAAAATTGAAATATTATATTTTCTATAAAATATTTTCTTTTTTTGGAATGCTTAATCATTGCCCTGAGGGCACTGGTTAGCAAGACCCTTTGTTTAAATAGGCTAATCTAACCTAATGAGTCTGACTAATAAATCATTACAAAAATTATTAATATTACAATATTAAAACACTCCTCAATAGGCATGGCAACAAAGCCCAAACCCAAGGATTCTCATCCGATCTGTCCTGAGTCTAACGGGAAAAATCCGCTTTGATTGGGTTTGGGTTTTTCTTGATTACAAAATACGGAGATTGGTCGGGTATTGAGTACATTAGTACCCACCCCGAACCCGTTCCATTTATATAAATTTCTAATTTATTATTTAGGTTTGATGATTTGGAATATTAGTTGTGTCCTCAATGCTTTCGTATTTTGGTATTTTCTTTATTATTTAAAATGTATGTTTTGAAATTCTCGTATTGTTTTACTTTTTCATTGGTAAGTTTTAATATTAGAAAAAAAAACTATTTTTATTAAAAATATTGATTACATCAGAGTGATGGGAGTGGGGAGGGGATACCCGAACCCAACCCAAACCCGCTTGGAACGGGTTTTGGGTTCAATTTTGTATCCTCGACGGGCATCGAGATGGGTAATACATATTTATTAGAGATTCAGGTTTGAGGAAGGTCAAAACCGTCCCCGTAAATTTTGTACTCTTCAAGCTGATGAAAGAATATCCATCTTTCTAAGCTTGCTAGTAAATTAGTTGAATCGTTTTGTTGGTAAATTTTTATTAATTCCAATATCAGCTGATTCCGAGAAAGATTGTAGGTTGTAGTTATCAATCCACTATTCATTTTTTTTATGAAATGCCGATTTATTTTCACAAAGCAACTTCATAGGACCTTTTCACACCGTATTGTCAAATCTTCTAGCACAAGTTTCATCCATAATAGTTCAAAAATTTCTTGTGCTATTTATTTAGCTCTAAGTTTTTATTAACACTTGATTGAGCCACTACACTTTACTTCTTGCTCCTCTTAATAACAAAATTGATGCACAAGAAGATACAATAAGTAGATCTTCGACCACTTACCGAATCTGCATAATCAACATCACTTTGTGCTTACATAATTAGGCTCCTACCTTTTTAAAATAGGAGTCCTCACTGGAGAATGGCTTTGATATATTGTAAAATTCGATTTATGGCTTGCAGATGTCTTGTCTTTGGATCATGCATTAATTGACTCACTGCACTAATCTCATCAGCCAAATTTGGCTTAGTGTGTGCCTAGTAAATCAACTTTTACACTAATCTTGAATATTGTATCTCATCAACTTTGACACTTTCATCCTCATAGCTCATCTTGTAAGTTTGCTCAATGAGAACACTCTAGATTTGCATCCAAGCTTGTCTGTTTTCTGCAAAAGACCTAATAAATACTTTTTCTGAGAGATAAAAATGTCAAACTCAGATTCTATGAGTGAAAACTGTGTATTCTTCCCTTGGGAGAATTCTCATATATATACACGTTAAATTACAAGATAAATGGGCTATTCTTCCTAATAAAACAGAAACTGCCATATATACATTTATGCAGTTTATTATGCTAATTAACACTACTAATTATATTCCAATAAATCAGATAGTGCAGTATAATATACATTTATGCACAAATATTCTGATTAGTAATTATCATAAATGCAGTCATTAAACCTATTGACATCCCCCCTCAAATTGATGCTGGTAAATCAACAAGCATCAATTTGCTAACTAAAAAATTGTGCCGCTGACGTGTCAATGATTTAGTGAAGATATCAGCTGTCTGAACAGATGTGGAAACATGAGGTAGATTGATAACTCTTCGATCATAGGCTTCCCGAATAGAGTGACAATCAACCTCAATGTGCTTCGTTCGTTCATGGTAAACTGGATTCGCTGCAATTTGTATAGCACTAGTGTTGTCAGCATATAACGAAGTTGGTTGTGCTTGAGCGAATCCAAGTTCTGTAAGAAGACCGCGCAACCATATTATTTCAGAACAAGCAGCAGACATTGCACGGTATTCGGCTTCGGTGGATGACTTTGAAACTGAATCTTGTTTCTTACACTTCCAAGAAATAGGAGCATTTCCTAAGAACATACACCAGCCGGTAGTAGACTTTCTTGTGTCTGGACACCCTGCCCAATCAGCGTCACTGTATGCTTGAAGTTGGAGTGTCGTATCATGAGGAAAAAATAAACCCCGTTTTGAGGTTCCAATGAGGTATCTAATGATTCGCTGCACTGCTGAAAAATGGAAATGTCGTGGTGCTTGCATGAACCTGCTAACCGTGTGTACAACAAAAGATATATCGGGGCGAGTTATAGTTACATAGATAAGACTACCAACCAGCTTGCGATAAAGAGTTGGATCATCAAGAAGGTCACCTTCATCTCGTCGATATTTAACATTAACTTCCATGGGAGTGTCAACAGGATTTCCGCTTGTGAGTTCAGCAAGTTGGACTAGATCCTTAATGTACTTTTGTTGATTTACAAAAACTCCTTCAGGTTGATAATGTACCTCTAACCCCAAGAAGTAAGTAAGACGTCCCAATTCTTTCATGTGAAAAGATGAATGCAACATGTGTTTGATTGTAGAGATACCTTCTTGATCAGAACCAGTCACCACAATATCATCCACATAAACAAGAAGCACCACAATGCCTTTAGGAGTCCTTTGTAGAAAAAGAGATGGATCATATTGACTTTGAATAAATGAAAAACCAAGTAAGGTAGATCGGAACTTTTCAAACCATACGCGTGGTGCCTGTTTTAAACCATATAGCGATCGTTTTAGTTTGCAAACAGTATTTGAGGAAGAAGTGGGCATACCGTTGGGAAGTTTGATATAAACTTCTTCCTTAAGATCACCGTGTAGGAATGCATTTTTCACATCCATTTGATGTAGTGGCCAGGATTGTGATGCAGTAAGAGCAAGAATGGTGCGGACAGTAGTCATCTTGGCGACCGGGGCAAAAGTCTCGTCATAGTCTAGTCCATACTCTTGCTTATTTCCAAGTACTACCAAACGAGCCTTGTAACGATCTATTGATCCATCAGAACGCAACTTTATAGAAAACACAAATTTGCTGCCTAAAGGTTTAACAGTTGGAGGACAAGGTACAGTTTCCCATGTTTGATTTTCTTCTAAGGCCAAAAGTTCATTTTCAATAGCTGTCTGCCAACAACCATGCTCCATTGCCTGTGTATAAGAAGAAGGAATAGAAACACAAGATAATGCTGCTGTCAAGGATAAGGGATTAGAGAAACCATACTTTTCTGGCGGCTTACGGATGCGCGTACCCTGTCGTACAGGGCCTGGTTCTGGTTCTTGTATTGGATCAGCAGTCGAGGAACTTTCTCGAAGGGGCCCGTGGGAGTCAGCTGGCTGATTTTGGGTGACAACACGGCGTCTTTGGTAGGTCAACAGAGGCTTAGAGGATGGCTGGCTTGTAGAAGAGTTAGAAAACAGTGGCAAAACAGAAAATGTAGAAGAAGGAAGATCATGATGGGTTGCAAAAAAATATTTTTTTTCAAAAAAAATGACATTTCTAGAAACCCGAATTCGACGAAGATTAGGATCATAGCATAGAAATCCTTTTTGATGAGATGAATATCCAAGAAAAGCACATTCAACAGATTGTGCCGTAAGTTTAGTGCGTTCTCGTGGAGGAAGATGAACATAACACACACATCCGAAAACACGAAGAGTGGAGTAATCTGGTGGGTAACCAAATACTCGACTGAACGGAGATTCATTATTTATTGATGGGGATGGCAAGTTGTTTATAAGATGAACTGCTGTGGATAGGGCTTCACACCAGAATCGTGTTGGCACATTAGACTCGATTAAAAGTGTGCGGACAACATCAAGCAAATGACGATTTTTTCTTTCAGCTACCCCATTTTGTTGGGGAGTTGAAGGACATGATCTTTGAGATACAATCCCATTAGATTGCAAGAATTCTTGAAAAGAGTTTGATGTGTATTCGCCCCCATTGTCAGAGCGAAGTATTTTGATTTTGGATGAAAATTGAGTCTGAACATAAGCATTAAAAAATTTAAAAGTGGAAAAAACTTCATCTTTTGAGCGCAGAAAATAGACCCATGTAAAACGACTATAATCATCGATAAAAGTTACAAAATATTTGTAATTTGCATGAGATATAATCGGTGCCACTCCCCAAACATCACTATGGATAATATCAAAAGGTTGTGTTACTTTCGGTTGATGTGTTGGAAAAGGAAGAATTTTACTTTTGCCAAGCTTACAAGGAATGCAATCAAAATCAATAGAATTAAGAGATGGAGTGTGCTTATTTCCAAGAAAACCAGATTTTAGTATGTCATGGAGTACATTAAAATTTGGATGCCCAAGACGCCTATGCCACATTTGATAATCAACGGTTGCAACATTGCACAAAATAGAAGGTAAAGAAAGACTTGGAAACAAAGATAAATTGAGTGGAAAGAGACACACATCCAATGAGGGTACTGGATCTCTATGCATCAGATTTGAGCGGATACCTTCAAAATCGTATCTCAATTTCATAAGAAACTGATCTCGTTTAGTAGTGTCGTGAACTGTTTGTACTGTACTTAGGCCTTCGGTACTTAAATTTGAATAAACTATATCAGTGTATTCAGCCTAAAGATTCATGAATTGAGAGTAAAAATCAGATATAGAGAGACTTTCCTGTTTGAGATTAGCTATGTCGTGCTCAAGTTGGAATCTTCGGGCTGCATTGTTCTGACTATAGATTTTCTTCAAGTAAGCCCACATTGTTGCTGCAGTCTTGTATGGTCGAAGGTTCAGAACAATGTTGGGATCAACCGAACCAATGATCCACGACATGATTTGAGCGTCTTTGACCACCCATTTAGCATGTTCAACCTTATCTTTGTCTTTGTTAGGGGCAGGAGTTGTTTCATCAACATGACCCCACAAATCTTTTCCTTTGACATATAAAGAGAATTGGAATTCCCAAGCTGAATAGTTTTTGCCATTAAGGCGAACCATGAAAACATCTTGTTTTTCTTTTGACATTGAATCGAAGAACATTGGAAACACGAGATGGAAATCTTGATTGGAAAAAAAAAAAAAAGGGGGAAAAGAACAAGACCGGGAAATTCGAAGCTGAAAGACAAAACTAGAGAACAAAGACTAGATTTTGGATCGTGACATGCTCTGATGCCATGTCAAACTCAGATTCTATGAGTGAAAACTGTGTATTCTTCCCTTGGGAGAATTCTCATATATATACACGTTAAATTACAAGATAAATGGGCTATTCTTCCTAATAAAACAGAAACTGCCATATATACATTTATGCAGTTTATTATGCTAATTAACACTACTAATTATATTCCAATAAATCAGATAGTGCAGTATAATATACATTTATGCACAAATATTCTGATTAGTAATTATCATAAATGCAGTCATTAAACCTATTGACAAAAAATGCCTTGTTTGGAATAGATTACCTAAATTCTCAAGAAGTATTTGAGTTGTCCAAGGTCTTTCATCTCAAACTTTGCTGAGAATTTCAAATTTTCCCATGTCTTACGGGCTAAAACTAAGGTTGTTAAAATCACGATTTAAAACCTAAACTCTTAGGTTTTACGTTTCTAGGTCGGCATTTGGTGTTAAATCGCAGGTAAAATCGTTTTTAAGTAAAATCGTATATTGGAACAATTTTAATCGCTCCAAAATTTGTAAAGTCGTGTAAAATTGTTGGAGTTTACTCTTTAACTTGGTTTTTTTTACCTCTTTTTTTTCTTGAAATTTTAAAAACCCAGCCCAATAAAACTTCTCCCACTTTAATATTTTATTCACTTTAAATAATCTTATTTTGTGCATAAACATAGACAGACTTATTTCAATTTCTGATGTTGGGTTTAGCAAATAGGTTTCAAAGTTTTATTTAAAATTTCAAATGTATTGCAGAACCAAAAGAAATATTAAAGTTTATCATTTCCAATTATCATACTTCTTACATGTTGTTGGATTTCTATACATTCAAAACATCTATTAATTTTCTGCATTAAGTTACATAGTCAAAGCATAAATTTAATATATATAAATAATATTATTTTAATGAGGTAAATTCAACGATTTTACGTTTCGATTTTACCTAGTCAAAACGAGTCAAGGTCAAAACTCGATTCTAAAAACCTTGGCTAAAACCAATTTTTTTACTGGGAATAAAAGCAAAACGTGACTTGTATGGACAGAAAATGTTCAAATCTTTATTCTATTTCATTCGTGATTAGATATGCCAAATGTTATGATTCAAATATAAAAATATAAACTGTTCATTTTGTGTAGGTATCAGGGAAAAAGCAAAGCCTTGATGTACGACGTTACAAAGATAATTTCTGCTCTAAAAGGAAAACGGGGAGATCACCGTGTATTCAGATTAGCTGAAAATCTGTGCCTGAATCTGATATTCTCATTGAGAGATTTCTTTTTGGTTAAAAGGGAAGGAAAGGTACTTGCTCTGGTATCTAAGCTGGAACTTCTATTTTTATGTTATTCATTTGAGCTCACTCATCACTCTATATACAAGACTGGTGGTGTTCTATTTATGTCTAAATTATTTTCTAAAACTATTTGCAGGGCCCAACGGAATTTACTGAAACTTTGAACCGAGTGACGGTTATAACACTTTCTATACTTATTAAGACCCGCGGGATTGCTGATGCTGATCATCTGCTTTATCTCCAAAATATGTTGGATCAAATAATGGCTGTCAGTGTACATACATGGTCAGAAAAAACGCTACGATACTTCCCGTCTGTTATGCGTGAAGCCTTGAGTGGTCGACCAGATAAAAGGAGCCTTGCAATCCAAACATGGCAGCAGGTTTGTTATACAAGCCAATGTGTATTTCATATGTGCAGGTATGCCTTTAGTAATGAACAAGGCCCATACTGCAGTCAGTTTTTTTTTTCCCCCTGCTTAAATATGTTATGTTTTGAAAAGTTAATTGAAGGGAAGGGCTTATTTATGATTCAAAAAATATTCATAGAATTTGTGTTATTATAACTGCTTGAAATTCTGCCTTCATTGCGGTCCGTCCTAGCCCGCCTAATTGCGGCATTTTAGTTTGTGTCATTGCAGCCTCAAACGCCTTCATTGTGTTGGGTCTGAATGGGTGAATTTAGTCCCACATTTCTTAGAAATATAGCCTGTGTAATGTTGATAAAGCTTAACTCAAATTTTAAGATGGTATCAATGTCTATCCTAGGTTTGTTGTTGAGCTTCCCGCATCGTCCACACTTCAAGCTCATTTTGGCCCGAGCGTGAGGGAGTGTGTTGGAAATTCCGCCTTCATTATGGTGTGTCCCTAGCCCACCTAATTGTGTTGGGTTTGAAAGGGTGAGTTTAGTCCAACATTGCTCAGAGATATGATCCGTGAAGTGTTTATAAAGCTTTACTCAAGTTCTATGCTTTGTATGGTTAAGTTACGTCCAACCACAATTATAAGATGGTATCAGAGCCTATCCAAAATCTGTTGGGGCCACCTGCTATTATGTTTTTACTATTCTACCACCTACCATTATATCCACACACCAATCCCAATAGTGCTGGGTGTGAAAAGTTTTTTTAAAGAGACTCACATTGAATGATACATGACTTGAAATATGGTTGTAAGTGGGGGCAATCCTCACCTTACAAGTCAGTTTTGTAAGGTTGAGTTAGACCCAACTACAATTCTAAGAATACCTATAGGGAGTATTCAGTATTACTATCTTGTGTTGTCACGCAAGGTTGAGTTAGACCCAATTACAATTCTAAAAATACCTATAGGGAGTATTCAGTATTACTACCTTGTGTTGTCACACTAGTCACTGCTACCTCATATATTCGCCGATTGTTAATTTGAATTGGTTTCTTTTGATCCTTCCACAAAATATCTAGATATATTGATATTTATTACAGCATGATTTGTTAGTATCCTCTTTAGATACTCTCATACATGAGACTCTCATGTATATAAATAGTTAGTAGTTAAAATATCTTCATATCAGTAAGAAATATTCCCATTCAAGTACCTCTTTAGATACTCTCGTGTCTTTTCCAAATTAATGAAAATCGTATAGCTGTTTTTGATTTTTCTAATATCTCCATCAATCACTGTTAGGAGTATACAACTTCCATGGATGATTATCCTGACATTTCTCTGTTTTGGTTGTCACTACTGAAAGGTGCTGCCAGTTCATTCTGCACTAAGTTCTTTTTGGGCCCACGCTGTTATCTTAGTGATGTGCAAGAGGAATTCAGCATTGAATTTATTTGGTTATGTGTTGATGTATAGTCATTATAGGTGATGATCATGGTGGAATTGTTAGACTCAAACAACATCTAGTCCACCACTTTCAGGTCAAAGATCTAGGCTGACTTTGATACTCTTTTGGCATTGGGGTAGCTCATTCTAAGGCAGAAGTTGCTATTTCCCAAAAAAAATGCTTTGATATTTTGGAAGAAACTGATATGCTAGATTGTAAGCCAATTGTCACTCACAGATCCAAATGTCAAACTCCAACCAGATCGGGGGAGTCCTTTTAAGATCCAGGAAATTATAGGATGTTAGTTTGGAAGTTGAATTAGTTGACCATGGCGAGGCCAAATATCTCTTATGCGGTTGGTGTCGTGAGTCAATTTCTAAAATCTTTGTGATAGTCATTGGGATGGTATGGTTCGGATCTTAAGGTACATTAAAGTAGCTCATGGAAAAGGTTTTGTTTATAGAAACAAAGGTAATTTAAATATTGTTTCTTACACATATGCTGATTGGATTGGATGTCCCTTTGATAGGCAGTCTACGTCAGGATATTGTGTTCTTATTGGTGGACATTTAATTTTATGAAAACGTAAGAAGCAGGTTGTTGTGAGATGCAATGTTGAAGCTGAAAATAGAACTATGACACTTACTACCTTGGAGCTCATATGGCTCAAACATCTTCAAGAATTGCACTTGTGTAAAATAGGCATCATGAGTCTCATCTGCGATAATCAAGCAGCCTTACATATTGTCTCTAATCCAATCTTTCATAAGCAAACTAGCATATTAAATTGATTGTCATTTGATTTGTGAGAAGAGAAGATTGTGTCTGATGATGAGATTGCTTTTTCATTTGTTGATTCTAATGATCAATTGACAGACATTTTCACAACAGTCCTTCAAGGCCCAAAAATAATTTACATACTGATGGGGAGTGCTGAGATATAAATTGACTTATATGTAATTATGTATTCATTAGGATTGATTGTGTAGTAACAACTAACAACAATCTGTTAATCTTGGTTAAGAGCTATAGTATCTGGTGAATGTATTTTTTTTACAACTTTTTTGTATGTTGATATTATTTCTAAATATGCAAATTAAAATTTGAGGCACTTGTGCAGGCAGAAACAACCGTTATACACCAGTGCACCCAGCTTCTTTCACCTTCGTCGGCAGATCCTAGTTATGTCATGACCTATATCAGCCATAGTTTCCCTCAGCATAGGCAGTATTTGTGTGCTGGTGCATTGATATTAATGCATGGCCATGCAGAAAACATTAACAGTGGAAACCTGGTATTTATCTTTAACTGCTATCTTTATCGTTATGCTGGTATCTTTTTAAACTCCGGCTTTGAAATAAATGTATCTGTTACAAGGAGTTTTTTCCATGCATTTCATTGTAAGGATGTTTTTCCCCATGCATTTCATTGACATACTATATTCTCTGTTTTATAAATATTTCCCTTTTATTTGCAAAATTCTCCTAAGTCACTCAAAATGCTTAACCTGATTCAATATTGGTCTAGGGACGCGTATTGAGGGAATTTTCTCCTGAAGAAGTGACATCTAACATTTACACCATGGTTGATGTTATGCTTCATCATATGCAAATAGAGCTTCAACAAGGACACTTGCTACAGGTTAACATCTGTAATGAAGCTTTTTATCTTTCAATTCTGTAAATCAGTATCTTTTGAGCATTTTTCATATAGCTTTCCTTTGTGTAGGACCTTATGTTAAAAGCGTGTGCAAGCCTTGCCTTTTTTGTATGGACAAATGAGTTACTTCCCTTGGATATCTTGCTTCTTGCACTTACTGACCGTGATGATGATCCACATGCTTTGCGTATTGTGGTATGTACATTCCAATCTCTTCAAGTATTTTCTCTCATCTCTACCCTAATGATGACCTTTTTCCATAATTAGAAAAATAAGCAAAAATAATGAGATTGAAAATTTGAGACAAGTAAGTGTTGAATTTGTGATTCTGTATGTCTAAGTCAGACTACACTCAACTCTATTGATATTATAAATATAATAAATAATAATTGATATTACTTGCTAATTCTAATCCTAATAGTAAACTCAAATCCTAATAACAAATATTAGGATTTAATTATTTGATACTTAACATTTCCCTTCAAGCTAAATCTTACCAAGTCTTGGCTTGTTACATAAAAAAATATATTGCTCCAAGATAAGATGGCAAGACATCTTAGAGATGCGGGTGAATTTAGAGAGATTATCTATAAAGATAGTCTAGTCAAATAGATGGAATGATCATCAGCCTGAGAGAAATTTCGTTGCGAGCAATCAGACAAAGCAAGATCCGTCCTTCTCAAAACCGCATTTGGAAGTTTCAAACCAACAATATCTGAACTTCAATAAACTTTCACAAATTCCATCCAAACAAAACTCCAACGATATTGGGCCATATGATTCCCTTGAAATAACCAACTTAAGTGTGGAAGAGTCACAAAGTTTTCTGAAACTGGTGCCGACAACTCATCTATGACAATGGTGGGACAACAAGACTACTGAGTGTAAAACAACTTAAATAGGGCATATCATCTATGACGGGTGCCGACAACTCAATCTTGACTTTGGTGAGGCGAAGGGACTACCGAAGACTATTGACTGTGTGATGACACCAACGACTAGAAAGTCTACTATTAGAGATCAAATTGATATAAAGTAAAAAAAAACACATTGTGACTAGAGTGATTGAAACCTAAACTATTCCCCCTGTGTTTTGTTTTACCTCTCAAATGAATGAAATCTTATAAAAAACCCCTCACAAAATTGTAAAAACACACATTGTGACAACGTCTTTTGTAAATAAAGGCGACAAGTGTGTTTGAACTTTCAAAATAGAGGCTGTTTGAACTACATTGTGTGTTTTAGTGGATCAAATCTGGAACCGCGAGGCCAAGGGGAGTCGGACGGGCAAGACGGAGGATGGAAGGTCACGCCTTCGCGAACACTGGAGATGACGGTGAATGATATCCATGCGCCAGGGAAGAAGTTGCGCGCGGAGCAACGACCTTCGAGGGATGGGCTGTTCTGGAGGAGGCGAGGTTGATGGTGGTAGTAATCACTTGCCAGGAAAGTCGCCGTAGATGTTGATTGCGACAACGATACTGGCAGATTTCAAGGATCTAAATACAGAACCAATACACTTTGGAATGCAATCCCAGTGACAAATTGCCAAAAATACTTCAATGATGAGTCTCCTAGAGGCATTCACAACGTTAAAAGAACTAAAAACCCTCCAAAACACATGTCATATGTGGGACCCACACACTGAAAGTTGTCCCAAAGATAAGACTATAATTTCAAACCTGCTCTATATACCAAGTTGAATAACAGAGAATAATTAACTTGTATTTCACAATGAGGTTGTGCAAACTTATATACAAGCAATAATCTTTCAAGAAAGAAAAAACTGAAAATAAGGAAACTAAATCAATCCCAAGCATATTTGTTATACAAAGAACATTTTACAGCTTATTTAGGACTAGGCTAATCCTGCTCTTTAGTGTAGGTTAACACCAATTTCCGAGTTGGTTACAGCTGTCAATGACAACTGTCGACTAGCTAACTTGTTTGTCATGCAAGCTACTAATACAATAAGGCTATTACAAAGCACTGCTCTTATAATGAGCAGGAAAATGCTAACTTCTGTAGTAAGGGCACATGATAAAAAAATAAATGTAGAAATATTGTCTTGGAAATTATGCGTTTAATTTCTAGAAAGTTTAAAAAATGTTTTATTTTAAACAAGTTCCATTTTTAGATCTTTAATGTGCCCCTTAGGGCACAAGTTAACATGATCCTTAACACATGCCCTTAGAGTACTAGTTAACAAGTTATACATATTTATTATAATTATATGCCAGGGGTATTGAACTTCTGTATCTTTCATATACGAAGATAATTAATGTTTTCGATATAATTGCAGATTAGTTTGCTTGATAGGCCAGAGCTTCAGCAGAGAGTTAAACTCTTTTGTTTAACTCGTGGTCCCCCTGAACATTGGCTTCACACAGGTGTATTCAAGCGGGTTGAGTTACAAAAGGCTCTTGGGAATCATCTTTCGTGGAAGGATCGGTATATTCCCTTGAAACAATAAGTTACACCTTTTCTTTGCTAAGATCAAGCATCTTTATTTGCCTTAGTGGTTGAGAAAATCTTTCTTGAAAATTGAAAATACGGGACTTTAAACCAAATTGTTGTGTTATTAGATGGAGATCTGTAAACATTGTTATTGTGACTGAAACTGTAAAAAGTAACGAGTTAGATTGTTCTTGTGACTGAAAGCATAAGAAAGTAACAAGACAGATAATAAGAGGTTGATTAATAAAAAATGCTCGATAATTCTTTTCATATATGTATCAGTTGTTTGTTCTTGTGTCTTATTACTTCAGAATTTTTTAAATAACAGAAGAAAACTTAAAAAACAAGTGAAGTTCAAAGTTATAAGACAAGATCCCATAAAATCATAAAATAACGAGAGAAATTAAATCCAAAGGAAAAAAAATGTAAATACTTATTAAAAAAATAAATAACTTCTTATTTGAAATATCAGAATAAGAAGTATTTAATAAAACATTCATTCTTGAAATTTCTGGTGTTTCTCCAAAAAAAAAGCATAAAAACTCTATTTTTTATAGCCTTGTTCTATCTCTTCTGATGCTCTCAACTACTAATTAGGAGAAAATGCTTCAATATTTCAAAACACATCCAAAATTCTCCCTAAGTACCCAAAAACTTTACATTACAAAATAACACATATAAATGAATGTAAGTATGATAGTTATGGTTACTTTATGTAATTAAAGTAATTAGGGTAACTATAAATTTATGTATTTACGACTCTATTGCAGGGAGGCTGAATTTCTGAAAATAGGAACTTGAATTGCAAATAACTTAATACATCTTAAACTTCATTCATTGATTTATGAGATTTAGGTCACTCTACAATGTGACTATTGATTTTTCAACACACATACCATGATTCAAGAAGTACCATAGCATAATAATAATATAAGAACTCTTTAAAATAAGTTGGATCTGAATTTATTTAGTCATTCTTGAAAAAACATTCCCAGTTTTTGTTTGATGAACAACAGATTATGGTATATGGTTTAGCTGATAGTAGGTGCAATTCTTATTAATGCATCCAACATTTCTGCCTGCAACAAGAGAAATTAAGATGCCTAAATCAATTTTCTATTTAGCGAGCTTTTATATATACATTTTTTTTATAACTAAGCATTTAATTCGTTGTTCTGTAATGTTACTGTACAAATTGCACGGACTGATGCTGCCTGCTACAAACTTTCCAGGTATCCCGTGTTCTTTGATGATATTGCAGCACGCTTGCTTCCAATCATTCCCTTAATTATTTACAGACTTATTGAGAATGATGCAATGGATACAGCAGAAAGACTACTGGCTCTATATTCTCAATTGCTTGCTTATTACCCTCTAAGATTTACATTTGTTCGTGATATACTTGCATATTTCTATGGTCATCTTCCTGGAAAACTCATTGTTCGAATACTCAATGTACTTGACATCAGTAAGGTAATAAATTGCATTTTATTTTGTCAGCAGTTGTGTTTTCTTATAGTTGTTTAACTTAAAAAAAGTATTATCCTAACAATGATTGAGCTTGTGTTTCTTCCAGATTCCATTTTCAGAGTCATTCCCACAGCAAATAAGTTCGTCAAATCCTGCCATGTGCCCTCCTCTGGACTATTTTACGACTCTATTGTTGGGAATAGTAAATAATGTAATTCCTCCATTACATAACAATTCAAAATCTGGAACCATTGGAGATGCATCAAACAGTGCACTGCGTACTGCACAAAACAAACCACCAGCAGCATCTCAGTCTGGGCTAGCAAATGCTTCTGAGGGGCAAAAGGCATTCTACCAAATTCAGGATCCTGGCACATATACTCAGCTGGTTCTTGAGACTGCTGTCATTGAAATACTGTCCCTTCCTGTGTCTGCTTCTCAGATAGTACAGTCACTTGTTCAAATTGTTGTTAATATACAACCAACATTGATCCAGTCCAGCGATTCTCTCCACGGTTCCTCAAATGGTGTAGGGCAAGGTTCAGTGTTGCCAACATCACCTTCAGGGGGAAGCACAGATTCCTTAGGTGGAAGTAGATCAACTCCTTCAGCTTCCGGGGTAAATACCACTAACTTTGCTTCACGAAGTGGTTATACAAGTCAACAACTGTCTTGCTTGTTGATTCAAGCCTGTGGCCTCCTTCTGGCTCAGCTTCCTCCTGATTTTCATGCACAACTTTACTTGGAGACGACACGTATAATTAAAGAGAACTGGTGGCTTACAGATATGAAAAGGTCACTTGTAGAAATAGACTCTGCTGTTGGCTATGCTTTGTTAGATCCAACATGGGCTGCACAGAACAATACCTCCACGGCCATCGGTATGAATTGCCAAAACGGTTTACTGAAAGATTTCTTACTTTAAGTGCACCGTTATAATTTGAGTTCTCTATATCATTTATATCTGTCTTGATATTTAGAATTGTGACTTATGGTTAACATTGTATTGCCTGTCTTAAAGTGTCTGACAAAAATATTCTGCTTTACCAAGCTGGGGTGCACTTCATTATTTGCATGTCAAAGTTTACATACGCTTTAATTTTATCCTGAGGTAGACATGGCTTATGGCTAGTAGAGTGTTACCAACCAACAGATAGATGTTCCAGAAGATATTTTTTAATTTTTGTTTTAAAGACCTCTGAAAGTCGAGCATTAAAAGAAGATAGTAGCACCTTTTATTTCAAAAATCCTCTTTTGTTATTGTTTCTATCGTGTATGAGAATAATTGAAGTGTCGCTACATTGATTTATGGTCACTGGGATATGTTGTTTCCATTGAAGCTAGGTGAATTTCATTCTATTTTTAATGATTAATTATGCTTAAAAGGAATCCTGGCCTTTTCTTATCACAGGGAATGTTGTTGCCTTGCTTCATTCTTTCTTTAGTAACCTACCTCAAGAATGGCTTGAAGGGAGTAATGTTATTATCAAGCAACTTCGGCCAGTAACTTCAATTGCAATGTTGAGGATAGCATTCCGTATAATGGGCCCACTCCTTCCAAAACTTGCCAATGCTCATACACTTTTCAGCAAGGTATAGAAAATGATCAATTCCGCAGTTTTAATACAACTTTCATGTGTGTTCATCCCTTTATGCGTGTCTTATAGGTTCATTGTTTTGATGTTGAGAACAAAAAGCTATGCTAAGAATCTAAAGTAAGACACTAAATAGACTAAGAAGTAAAGTTCCTTTACATTGGGTCTAACTTATTCTTACCTTGTAAGGGGATATATAATGTTATTCTTTTAATTTTTTTTTAAATATCAAATATATATTATTAAGCTTGCAAAACCTTCTAAAGTTCAACTCGCAAACACACCCTTAATGATTTGTGTGGAATGTAAATTCCAGTGCGCTAAAGCTATGGTGCCGCTCTCAGTCCTAGTTGATTTATTTTGCACAATTTATTGGAATTTGACGACTCATTAAATTTTTGGGTATTAACAGTCTTACTCCAATTTTCCGAAAAATTTAACAGACCCTATCCGTACTGTTAAGTATATTGGTGGATGTATTTGGAAAGAACTCCCAGATATCAATTGCTGCTGATGCATCAGAGATAGCAGATATCATCGACTTCCTGTAAGTGTTAGCAATTTGTTTTAAAATGTATTGCTATAACAAGTTTTGAAATCCTGATTCGCTGCCTTGCTGCTAATTTTTACTACTTGGTGTTCAGTCATCATGTCATTCACTATGAAGGGCAGGGAGGGCCTGTGCAGGCTAGCAGCAAGCCTCGACCAGATGTTTTGGCACTCATTGGAAGGGCGGCAGAAAGTTTACGTCCAGACATTCAACATCTCCTCTCACACTTGAATACTGATGTGAATTCTTCTGTTTACGCAGCTTCTCATCCAAAGTTAGTCCCAAATCCAACTTAGGTTCATGATTATACTGCCAACATATCAGCACATAGCATATTCTCGGTCTTCCAGAAGTATATACCCCATTTTCCACAATCCTAGAACCTTGTATTGTTATTTGTTAAAATTTAAAATATTTTAGAGATAAGTTGAAGAAAATTGTCAAATACTCTAATTAGAGTTTTGGTATTTTGCGGGTGAGTAGGTATTTTTATAGAAGTAATGAAGTATTTGTATACCGAGTTCAAGAATGGTGAAGAGAAACAACACGTATTGTGGATTCTTCATATATTTTCTGTGGTCATTTGTGTTGTTTGGCAATTTGCAAGAGTTAGAAGTTGTATATAAATTGATGTATTACACATTTCTTCCCAACTTTGTATCAGAAAAGCTTATATGTATCTCAATGACGGGTAAGTCTTAGTTCGATTGAGAGCATATGTGAATTAGAAAGTGTGGAAATGCTGATAGAAAACCTGTTTCTGTTGGTATATCCTCCTACCTAGGGGTGTTTGTGGTTGATTTTATCAACACGCAAAAAGAAATAAAAGAAAAGTTAGGAAAAGGGAATATAAAAGCAATTTAAATATATTAATTTCGACATAGACAATGCAAATGGTACTTTTACCAAAAAATCTCTTTAAATACAACATTTGTTATTGTATCTAGATAGTCTCTTTTTTTTTTTTTTTTTTTTTTTTTTCTGTCATGAATTAACATTTTCAACCATTATTTGTTTTTTACTTTAAAAAATGTAATATATAGTTGATTATGACTAAAAACCTCTTTTGACAAGCATAATCTGACATATTCTAAGTTTTGCTCTTGCGACTTGTTAATCGTCATGGTAAATGAGACAATAATTAGAAATTGCGACTTGTTAATCGTCATGGTAAATGAGACAATAATTAGAAATTGTCTTCTTACAAGCTTGAATGACCATAGTGAATGATATTTATAATATATATTTTTCCAAATAATTTTGGCTCAATTACATGATTTTTAAGTCTAGTTACCGTCAACCTTGTACCATTACATAATCCCTCATATTGATCCAAATTTCTCAACAACATAATAATTGTGCTAATTTTCAACTTGATTGAATGATTTACCAACCTAGATGTTTTAAAGCAATTCAGGAGGTCAGGTATTCAATGTTCAAAAGCATCAAAGTCATTAGATTCAGATTGATCAATTGAATCACAACTAAAATATTTCTTTTCAATCTCCTAAAAAATAAAAAAAATTATTTAACAACATTGTATAGGCCTTTCCAATAATAATGATAGTAAAGTATCTAGTGAGGGTGCATCAAAGTACTTGATACAAGATTTGTGCATAATTATTTATAACTTCAATAACCTCAATAGTTGGAGCTAAGATTGCCGTACTTTGAATGTAATGAGAATCTTTGTAGTTGCTAATGAAATACAAACATGTACTTATAACAATTGCTTCAATTGAATTAGCAAAATTAGATATTAAAAACTCTTTTGGAATTGAAAATTCAGCATATCCATCGTTTGACTCGGATATTTTGCTATCATCAATATTTAGTATCCAATCTAAAAACTTTTGGGTTTTCTCGGTTGTTGTTGACGCGGAACCACTTTGTAGGCGCATATTCTTTATAAGCCTTAGGACTTTTCAATTATCTCAAATGTATCAAGCATTTAATGTCGCAACTACCTCTTGGTATAACAGGGAGAATCTGTCTGAAATCATCACTAAACACAACAACCTTTTGTCCAAATATCTTATTCGAAGCATTATTGATTGCACTCATAATATCTTTTAAATTTTTGTCAAGTTCTTCAAAGCAAAACTTATTTGCCATAGGAGCCTCATCCCATATTATTATATTTGTTAACTTCAACAGCTCGACAAATTCATATTTCTTGTCAATATTAAAAATGAAAGTTTCAATAGAATGAGTTGTTCTACCTCCTAGTAACAATGAATTTGCATTTTCGATTACTGCAACAGTTAAAACAATTTGTCTTTTAGAACGAAGTGCAACAGAAAAGGTGTTCCACATGAATGTTTTACTTGTTCCACCATAGCCATATAAAAAAAATACCGCATTTTTTAGAATGAACAAATTGCATGATGTGTAAATATATTCCTCTTTGATCATCTAAAGAAAAAATAGATGGTAGATAATTTATTTTTAGCAAAGTTAAGTAATAACCAAAACATGTTTGGTTATAAAGAAAAATAAGATATATCACATGTGAGAGAGTCAAACAATCTTTGAAATAAAATATTTTGAGTAATAGTATAATATTTCCTTTCATCATAGACTAATCTACTTTCAAGGAAATGTAAGACACGATTCTTTGGATATGGCATTGACTTGAATTGTTTCAAACATCTTATGTTATTTTGTAACGGTGACTCAATTTTCATGAGTCTGAGTTGTTGTATTTCTTCATTGGTAAGTAATAATTCTAATTTAAAAAAAATATTGAAAAATAATAACCAATATAGGAATATCATGAATATGTAGTTTTAGTTAAACAACCAATTGGTATTTTAAAAGAAATAGTTAAATTGAAATTACCTGTATTTTTGGGCAACCAACATTGCTCATACAGAATACCATCAGCTAAGTAATGCCATGGTTCGCGCCATACATGTTCAGGTCTATTTATTGATGCAAATAACAACATAGTAAATAACTTCCTCAAAAATATATCAGAACCCTAGTCATGCGTCTCTTTGATTGCTACATGTATCTCTGAATGTTTGATGTTGAAAACCATCAACTTTTTTAATGTCATTGTAACTTACGAGATATTTCTTCACAATTAACATTATCCGTAAATAAAATAATTCTCCTATACTTTGTGGAACACGAATAAGTCGACTAGTGATGTATCATCTCTTGCGTGGTTTCCAAGACCTGCTTTGCTTAACCTAAACAAACTTTGAAACAAGTTGGGCATAAGTTAACAAACTTGCTTCTTCAAATATTTTGTTTGCTTCAAACCAAGTAGTAAACATGGATTCAATAACGCTTCACTTTATCAAAACATTTTCAATTTGCACAAAATCTTTGTAGTAAACTGAATTTTCTCATTCCATTCCATGTGAAAAACAACCTCTCCACAACATGCTTTCTTTCTTGTATTAAATAAGATAATACACTCTAAATTACTTCAATTGGGAAAATATATCTACAATCTAGATTCTTTTTTGATTTCATCAATATTATTTTCCTCACTTTTTGCAGTTGTATCTTAAGGTACAATAACAATTGTAATTCTATCAGAACCTTTGTAAATATAGTTGAATACTTATTTTATTGAAGTACTTTGATGACACCATTCCATGTTAATGTGTGTTTCATACTTCAATAACAAATTTTGGTTGTGAGTGTCGCGACGCAAAAATTAACCGAGTGTAAGGAACACTCGAAATACAACAAAGTCGCCACCGAACTTTATTTATTCCAAAAGGAAAGAGAAAATATCGATAAAATCCTAAAAAGAAAAGAAAATGATCGTCGCAACCAAATTAGGGTTCGAGAGTCGGTTATGGAAGGGGGAGGTATTAGCACCCTTATATCTGTTGTACTCAATGAAATCCATTTAGTAAGTTTTAAGAAAGAGTGCTAGCATGGTGTTATTCATTTCCATCCGATTATTGGCATCATATTTACAAAGAGAAATGAGAACTAAAAGTATATTTTTTATTAGGGTGTCAGACGAGACGTTGAATCTCGTTCCTACGTATCTTCTAATGCAAAGAGGAACTCAAGACTACGTAGTTCTTAGTATAAAAGAACTGTTCTTATGTATTTTTTTAAAATAGTGTCTGACGAGACGTTAAATTACGCTCCTACGTATTAAAGGTTTATTTAATTAAATATGAATTGACATAATCAAATATTAATTAATTATAGCATGATCAATTATTATTAAATATTGTTTAACTATTTGATTGAGTTTTGTGTCTGAATGGACCGTGATAGATTGAAATATTCAGTTAAGTCTAATGAGAAATCTTTGTCCTCAACCGTTTATTTATTTAAGAGTTGTCTCATTAGACGATTAACATAGTCTAAAAGTCCTAGACAACAATGAGAGTAATAATCCTCTCATACTCACTTTTCGAATGACCGTCTCTCCAATTTTACAATTTACATCATTTTTATTATTCTTGATTATTTATATTATGCTATAATTTATATCTATCGATTATCAATTTAATGTATTTTAAATCCTTCAATAATTTCTTGTTATTTGGCTTTAGCCCTCTTGTATATAAAAAAACACAAATCTTAATTGTTTTTCTTTTATTTATAAATCACATACTATTTAGCAAATACTTTTTAAACTTATTGTGCATTGGATCAACTTTGATTGTCATCATCACATAATGAGGCATTATTTTATTCAATTTCATCATTTCCATCTTCGAAATCACTCATTGATGGTGTTTTTAGTTGATGAGTTTTGAAATAAAGGTTATTATGAAACTACACCTCCAGATTAACCCTAAATATGAATACGAAAAAATGCATTTCCATACTCATTTTTGAGCAAAATGGGGTGTAATATGCACGTGTTCGGAGATGCATCTCTGAAATCTTAGAATATTTGTGACTTTTCACCATGGTGAATTAACTAACACCCTAGGGTGGCTAAAGTAATGCCCATATTTAATTTGCATGACATTGTTTATTGTGCATTGGTTCTGATTGTCATTATATATCTAATGTGCATGACTTGGTCTATGTATTCGTGCTACATGAAACGAAAACGCAAGGAAATATGATGAGGAACAGTCTGAAGTCACATTACCTTTGCTTTCCAACATGAAAATAGTTAATGGATGATGGACTGTATATTGAAACAAAACTTTCGTCTAAGTCAAAATTTGCTCAAGGTTATTTTGAGCCAAAAAAATGAAGGTGGTGATGCGTTTCAAAACTAGTGTATATTAACATAGAATTAGGATCCACATATATCCTCTTAATAGAGCAATTAAAGCAACAAAATTAGGATCTCTCTTAAATTTTTTTTTGCAATGAATAAAGGTAAGATCTAAAAACTAAATATAAATGAATATATCTAAACTTGCTTTCAATTCTCCACACAGTAACTTTAATAGATTGTGAGATTTAGTTACATAGTGGTCTATACTAATGCTATACTGTTGGAAACTAGAATCCAACCATTTTTGAAGTTATACAAGGTAAGGCTCCATCACAAAATAGTTTTAAGGTAAGGGCCTACCTATATATGCATCAACCATAGTTTGATACTTAAGAATCTTAGCATAAATTTTAATCATGGAAGAATAGAGTTATCTTACAAATCTATCAAGTTACAAGTTGATGTAGTCTCCTTCTTTAAGGAGTTATTTGCTGTTATCCTTGTTTCAATAACAGCGTACTAGTACCAGTAGTTGCGGAGATGTTAGCAGCCATTGAATTCAATGATGGTGCATCCTCAGATTTCTTGTTGATGTTATAAGGTGCTGCACTCATCACCCTGCATGGATAGAAACTTTTAAGAATCTTAACTATCTTTCACCTGATTTTGATGATACTAGGTATATAAAATTATTATGCAAAGGGTATTGACAATAAAAGTTAAAAACCACGAAAACGAATCTTATAATATGCGTTGGCCTAGCCAAGCCTTATAAAACCTACTTGTAATGTGAGAGTCTCCCACTTATAAA
Organism: Vicia villosa; assembly: GCF_029867415.1. Taxonomy (NCBI): domain Eukaryota; kingdom Viridiplantae; phylum Streptophyta; class Magnoliopsida; order Fabales; family Fabaceae; genus Vicia; species Vicia villosa. The sequence goes on along the minus strand of NC_081183.1, from coordinate 172,041,553 downwards.
GACTTCTTCGGATCATATCATATCTGACGTGGAACATAACACACCCCCTTACACCGAAGACTATATATCAGGGGCATGACCTGAGTGGCCTATAACGAGTGACCCAAGGGATTTTGAATGGCCTTTGAGACTATGTTATTATTTGTGTTGCCAGCTCAACCTTACAAAATCTACTTGTACGGTGAGGGGTCCCTCCCACTTATGAAGAATTTTTTAGGCCATATCATATCTGATGTAAGACTCAACAATTAAAGGTAACAATGAGAAATAGAAATCACATATTAGAACTAACCTTTCCTTGCGCTTTTCCAAAAATCGAGCCAATGATGCTTTGCGAGCCTGCGGTATAGCTGCATAAAATATTATGTCAATTTCATTAAAGTCATGAAATACAAATACTAGAGATGATGAAACATACTACAGATATCCCAAAAAAACAAAAGAATGTGAAGAAGTAAAGTAACATCATGTAGCAAGAAACTACATTGTTACATACCTGATGAAAACATGGTGGTTGCATTGACTACTTTTGGAGTCTCCACTTTGCTAGCAGAGGTGGTAGGAGTAGGGCCTCTAGATGCTTTAGCAGTCAAAAATTCATCACTGCAAACTGAGCCACTCCCTGATTGTGGACCAGTATGTGAAGAAACAGATAAAGGACTTGAAATAGCAGAGATGGGTGGTATATTTACAGGTGGACTCATAGGCACGCCATGATCATCTGATGCAAACTTTGAGCTAGGTGCCTGAACTTCAGATTGAGCCATGTTTGACGCTGCTGATACGCCATTTCCAGCCAACAACATGATGGCATGTACCTGAAAAATTGCTCAAACTTTAGCCTAACTTCTGTTAAAATCAAACAAGGTCCTGTTTGGATAAACAAAGTAATTAAGCCTTTATCATATAAATACTTATGTATAAGTTTTCTAGGGGTTCTATGAGTTGTTTTCATAAACTATCCAAAATAACTTATCCTAACTTGTTTCAATAAACTCCTCAAACAGTCTCACGAATACTCATGCCAATAGACAAACACAACAAATTAGTCAATCCAAACAGAAAACGAAAAAATATACGAGACAAAATACCTGCTCGGGAGTGATATCTTTGAAGATGTTCACAGTGCCAGCATAGAACATGGTAAGTTGAGGAGCAGGTGCAGATGGTTTTACACTGTTGAAGAATCATATACAAATTAGAGACAAACAAGTTAGTTGCATTCAAAACCACTTCTCCTAAAAAACAGTTCAAGCATTAAACTAAAACTACCATTCAACCAAACCAGCAACGGCGCCAACCCTTGGAAGCCCTGAATGAGGTGCAGTTAATGGTGATCCCGCACGTATTGGTTGCTTCACATTAGCACCATTCATATTCTGACCAACAGTTGCAAAATGATTCTTAAGGAACAGATGTCCTGCGGGAACTGAAATTGCTTGATTGGAAACTGAAAACATCTTCATGTCATGAGCACGATTCACATCATGGTGTACAGGATACGGATTCACGGAAAAATGAACGCCATCTTGGCCGTCATGTTTGAAAGATTTCTAAATAGTAAGTAAGAACAACAATGGATGGAAGGAGAATTAAAAATGATATGTTGCAAAAATCAACTTCATAGGAATCATATCTCGAAAATACTAGTATAAAATTAACATCATATGCAGGTTAAGTTGAAAATTAAAATACCAATCTAAACACACTAGAGTCATACAATCTGTAACATGCGAATTAGTGTTAATCATTTAATCTTAATGAATTCCAAATCCTAATAAACTGAATGCTGTCCTAACTTCACAATTTTGAACAAATAAATACAAACCTATGAAGCACAGACACTACAAACACGACACCGACACGTCAACACCGGTAATAATTTGAAAAAATCAATAAATTAAACGTAATAACAAGTGCATCAGTGTCGGTTTCTGACACAGACACTGGCGCACATTTTTCTAGAGATGTCAGTGCTACATAGATAGAAACAGAGTGAAAGAGTATCACCAAACCTCTATGAAACCAGATGTCATTTTCACCTTATCTTCTTCAGAAACATTAAAAGGCATCGAATATGGATGAGCCGAGACTTTGTTAAAATAAGGCCATTTTACTGCTGAAACTTTTCTTAATCCTACACTTAACCATAAAGGAACCATCAACATAAGCTACAAAAATTTCATATTCATATCACACTTAAATTCAGAGATGAATTTTCAATTTCACATGTTAAATTACACTTTCATGACATCTATATTATGTTGTTGTGAGGATTTCAAATTTCAAACCTAAATCAAGTAATACAAGTAAAGAACTTCAAATTGATTAATTATACAAAATTACAACAAATTCCAAACACAAACCCCAAAAAGCAGTTAAGAATATCTACACAAGAACCACAATTAGTGATAACCAAACAAATTTAGCAACGTGTTCAATTATTAACTACTTTGACCTAAACCAGACCAAAATTGAAGCTGAAAAATATTTTAAAAAAATGAGCATAATTCATGATGACATAGAAATAGTTGAATGAACCTGAGTCTTTGGAAGCTTCATTGTTAATTTCTTGGTTTGAGCATAGACTCAAGAAATCTCTTTCCATTTTCTTGAAGAGAAGAAAATTGAAGAAAGCAATGAAAAGGCAGTTTCAATTGTAACTCAAATGTCGCTTTCTTTTGCCAAATACAAGAACCAAAAGCAACATCTCTTCCTCACACATAACACTAAAATACATAAATATAGAACCACAAATAATAATAATAATAATAATTTTATCTATTTATTATTATTATTATTATTTATTTTTATTTTTTAGAGTTTGAATCAGTATTTACCATCTATTCTCATTCGAAATAAGTTCTAACATCGAATAGTTCTAATTTTTTTTTTCTATCACAATTGCGGAGATTGAATTGTGATTCTTCTTACCAAATCCAACAACAACACCGTTGAATCAACTATCAATTATTATTATTATTATTATTATTATTATTATTATTATTATTATTATTATTATTAATAATAATAAAAGCTTGTTGCTGTCATGCGGAAATGAAATGAAAACTAGAAGGAAAAAAAATACAGAGAGTAGGTTGTCCGAAAGGGACGGTTTTAATTATGAATTTATAGCATTCATTTATAACAATATATCTCTACACGGTGACAGTTTTTCTCATAAAAATAACTGGCAATTCTAATGTTTTATTTTTTTTCATTAATTCTGTCTACATATTTACATTGCAAATCCAGTTTAATTAAGGTATGAAAAATAATAGAAAATACACTATAATGTAAAATATTTGTATATCATTTGCGCATTCTCGTTAAATTTTTAATTTAATTTATTTCTTGTAATAATATTCAGAAATTTACTTATATCTATGTATATTTTTTTCCTCACCAATTGCAATTGGTGGTCATTAAAAATATTTAATTTTAATTAACTGAGTTTAAGGGTTAAAATCTATATTTATTTTATGACATTATGAAATGATATTAAAGCTTTGATAAGGCATGTCAAAAATTAAAAAGCATTAATTATGATATTTAAAATAAAATATATTCAGATGATATTAATGAAAATAAATTTGACTGTACTAAAAAGAGTACAAGTTAGATAATCTGCCAAACATTTAGGTAGTTTTATTTCTATTGGAAATAAATGTTTAACACCTCTCTGACAAACCAAACAAAAAAAATAGTAAAAGAGAATATATGCTATAAAAATTAAGAAATTACAAGTGTTTGTATTTGTTGCGGAGCGCATGAACAAGATGCTAAATGCTAAGAAAAATGTTATATTTTTCTTTAAAATTTTAAAGTATTAAGTGCATAGATCATTTTAAAGTATTAAGTATAGTGTTTATTTGTAGAAAAAAAATTATGCTTATGTTAACATTGAGTTTAGGCATGACAACAAAATCCGTATCCGCGGGTATTCATCTGAACGAGTCTCGAAAATGATGTGAAAACCCCGCTTTAACTGGATTTAGGTTTTCCCCGATTATAAAATATGGTGACGGATCGGGTAATGAGGACACCAATATTCACCCCGAACCCGCGCCATTTATTTCATTATGTATATTATTATTTATTTTTGATAACTTAGAATATTAAATATGTGGCCATTATTTTGATATTTGATTCGTATTTATTATTTAAAATATTTTAAATACCTGTATGAAATTTTTTGAAATTATTTTATTTTATTATTTATAATATAATTTGATTTTTGAAGAAATAAGTATTTCTATTAAAATAATTGATTTTACAAAATGGAAGGTGGCGGGGCGGGGATACCCGAATCCGTTTGGATCGGGTTTGAGTTTTAATTCTCCATCTCCGTTTTAGTTTTGGGCGGAGAACGAAGATTGTTTGGAGACTTGGGTTTGGGTTTGGGAGAGGTAATAACCGTTCCCGACCGCCCCCGTTGCCATGTCTAATTGAGTTTTTAAGAAAAGCATGGCACTTTGTCTTTGATATTAAATATTTTTTTTCAAAATCATTAGATTATGTGTCAAAAGAGCAAAATGAACATGGATTGGATTCGTTAAGTTGAAATATTGCAAGCCCCAAATCAGTTTCATTTTCCCTTTCCAACCACAAACCCTAATTCTTTTCATTTTCATTGCATTTGAAGAGGAGACAAAACCAAAAATTCTAAGAGCTGAAGAGAAACTAATTGCATTCGAAGTGAAGATTGATATTATTCATCTTCCTCACATTTGAAGACTTCACTTAATTAATATTTTTTCAAAAGGTATGAATACTCAACTCTAACTTACTAAAAATGTAATCTTTTTTGTTTATCCATCTTCCTTATGGTTACTTCTACATTATTTAGCTTGAATAGCTCAAGGATAGAAGGTTTGAGTGTATTGTACATCATGAGAAGAGTTTTCTGAGTTTACCAAGTTAGGTTACAAAGGTTAGAGGAGGTTTGGGATATTAATCTTGATTATTGGAGTTATTTTGATGTGTTGAGTGGATTAAAAGATTTATGTTACCCAACTATAGAGAGCTTTTGGTATTACAATAAAATGGACTTTAATATGATTGTTCTACTGAAAGATGATTTGGGAACTAGGATGATGAAAATTATTCCAGGGTTGACTGGGCCAATCCGTTTATATGTTAAGCATCCACTATCACAATCAGATATTATTGAGGAACTAATACTTTCCCTTGAATATAATATTGTAGGACCCAATTGTAAAATCCCAAATTCAATTAATTTTTTTAATTAAATTAAGTTGCATTTTATGTAACTATTAAGTGGATTGTATGCTTTTGGTTGATTTTTGGTGAATATATGTGTAGTATGTGGCATGTGGTGGATTGGTGAGAGTAGTAGAATTAATTGAATTTTTAATTAATTTTATAATGGGGAGAATAATTGAAATAGTATAAGTAGTAGAAAAATAAGGAATATTTATAAATAATAATTAATTAATGGTATTTTTGTAGAAATAAACTTTAATATTAAAATAAATAAAAAATAAAGGTAGTTATGGTATGTGAGAATTGTGAGATTAATGAGGATAGAATAGGAATATTCTATACGAGAGAAATATGTTTTCTATTAAAAAAGGAGATGTCTCAAATTGAGCATGAGAGAAAAAGAGACAATGACATTAGAAAGACCAACGTTGAGAAGGAGAAATCACCAGGGCTAGAGATTCAAGTGCTTTTGCTGGAAAATACAGGTAAAGGGAAACTACTTTTGATATAGGTGTAATTTATGAAGGGTAAAGAGGAATCCTCATCCTCCTCTAGATTTTATTCATTGTTGTATTTTTGAAAAACTTGATATATGATTTTATGAAAATTGACGTAGATGATGATTCATGATGTTTGATTATGTAATCTTGAAATGATAATTGTAGAATTTGCTATATGAAATTGTGTTGATATTGTTCTTGTTAATGTGTTGTGTTAATGGTGAATTGGAGATTATGAACAAGAGTATAGTTATCATGATGCATTGTTGATACTGTATAAATTTGTGAAATTATGTGTTAATCGGGTAGGTTTAGGATGTAGTAACAGTAGATGATTGTCATCTAATGTTAGCTTTTCAAAACAAGTTGTTTAGGTATGTTAGGGCAGGTTTGGTTAGGTTTTAAAAGTGATTAAAATTACTGAAACATAAAATTTTGGAACTGATATAGCAAGCAATTGATTGGCCACTGGAAGTAATCAATTGGTTGAAAATAGTAAAAATTTTAGACAAAAAGCTTGAACCAATCGATTGATCCAAGCATATAATCGATTAGTCTTTGTCAAAATTGGAATTTTAGGACAAGATGCAAGGGATAATCGATTGGTCTAGGGGTGTAATTGATTGGTCCATGTTTGAGCGTGAAAAAATAGTGAATAGAGAGTTGAGAACAAGTGATTGGTCCATTGACTGCTATTGATTGGTTCACTTGTTGTTTTGACCATAACTTGAGCTACGTAACTCTAGTTGAGACACAGTTTGATGCGTTGGAAAGGTAACGCGTAATAATATCCCATTATGATATCTTAGGATGTTATTTGTATGTGTATGATTAATGGTGATGAAAAAGATATTAATTGTTATGACATTTTAGAGATTGATGAACTTTATGAATGATTATATGATGATATGTTGTGGTGAGATGTAATTGTATGAACACGTGTGATAGGTTGCTATGTTGTAAATTATTATAATGGTGAAATAATTATTAAATCAAATGTGTTGGTTATGAAGTGTAGTTGTGGAATAATTCTATGATGTGCACATGATTGTGATTACCTGGGTTGAGGTGTGTAGTTCATAAGTGGGAACTACTGTTGTTTATGCAATAATAATTGAGAATTATATGAATGAGTGTGATGTGTTGATGTTTTATTGTTGTGTTATTAATTATTTTATGATGATAATTTATGTTGTCTTTCATGGAGAAATGCCCATGGAAGGGTGAGTCGTTGAATTGTGTTGTTTTATGATGTTGTGTATTTTGGTGAAGAAATATATGACGTGTTCATAATTGTGATTGTTGTGTTGTGGTGGTAGTTCAGAAGGGGGGACTATGTTAAGGCTATTTTGCATGATATTTATGGTTAGCAAGGGAACTGTAAACTTGTTGTTGTTGTTGTTGCATTTATAATATGCAATGCATCATATTGTATCGTGTTGTGAAAGAAGCGAGTCACAAGTTTAGAAGGGGGGACGAGTGATTTGTCTGTAGCTTAGAAGGGCCAGCTCGTGGTTTAGAAGGGGGGACGGTTCGTAAGAAGAACCATTGTTGAATTGGTATCATATGTACAATGTCAAGTCGTAAGTCATATTGCATACATATAAGCTTTGTGATGTTGGTGTGGATTCTTCGTTGGGCTAAGTGAGAATAAATAATTGTAGTGTTGGGGTGTGATTAAATGTTGTTGTTATTGTTGTGTTTTTAATTTTCCCTCGCATTTTTTACGCTGTTAATATATCAAAGTTTATTCTTATCCATTTTCTTGTTGTTTTCGTGTTGCTTGTACTTTATTGTACAAATACCCATGAAGAGTGACTTGCTAATGTGAGTTGGAAGATGGTTGAGTGTTTATCTTCGTTTATTTAGTTTATCGTTCTTTTTAGTTGGTTTAATGCTCTGGTCGGTAACATCGAAAACGGGGCGATTTATTTTCTTTTAAGTTATTAGTTGAATCATAATATTTGATTTGAACACTTCATTGTTGAGGAGTTATGTTGACACTTTTGGTTAATTAATATTCCGACGCGAGTTGTTATCTTAAGTTAGTTATATCAAATTAAGTTCTCATATTGAATTTGAGATTCTCAATCTCACTATAACTGCTTTCTATGACGAGTATATCATCCATATATAGACACATTGTGTTTAGACGGTCTTGATTCAATCCTTTCACATGGATTCCATGTTCAGTTGAACGCTTAGAATAACTTATATTATTTAGTAACCCATCAATCCTCTTATTCCAAACTTTTAAAGCTTTTTTTAGGCCATAAAGAGCTATTACGAATCAGTACCTTATCTTCTTCACCTCTTATGGTGAATGCCTAAGGTTGTTCGACATAAACTTCATCCTCAATGTAACTATTGAGAAATGTAGACTCAAATACTTCACACTATCCAAACCCGCATCCGAAATCACCACCCGAACCCAAATCCAAAGGGTATTCGAGTGACAAAATAACATTCACGCTCACACCCGTTAAATTCGAGTTTTTTCACCTGAACCCGCAACACTAAACACATTCAATAACAACAAGATTCAACAATAAAAATGTATTATAAAATCTGTACAAGTTTGAGTGATACAATCTGTACAAGTTTACAAACCTAAAAAAATCATGCATAATTAACAAAATGTCTCACCAAAATTAACATAGTGTCTCACAAAAATTAAATCTCATGTGTACAAGCGGGTGTGATTTTGTGTGCGGATTTTATACTACCTAAATCCGCACTCGAAATATCGATGACACTCAAATCCGAACCCAAACTCAGTCATTTTGAATTCGAGTGTGATAAGTTCCACGAATTTGAATCTATCTGCCATCTCTATTACTAAAATCAACTTATTGTTTGTTTCTCAATAAATATATACGTAATAAAATATAATTAAATTATCATATAATATTTTGATACCGTGGTGTCAATAAACTTTATTGATACACGCTATCAAAATATTATACGAGAGAAATCATTAAATACACCTTTACAATCTAATTAAAAGAGAGAAATCATTATTTTGAATCCGTGCAATAATTAATTTCACCATAATATTTTATTTCAAATAAATAAAAGTAACAAAAATATCCAATTAAAAACCACGTGCATTCTACCCTACCACGTTAGTGCACTTGTGCGACGTGACACCAACATTTTAAATGTCTCTTCTTTGGAAATTATAGGCATGTGTATTGGCTCTTCTAATGTTAACTAATTTCACAAACCTAGTGTTTTTTTTTTTTTTTTTTTTTTTGTTTTTTTTTTTATATTAATTATAGATACTTAGTTAGAATCTAGAGAAAGTAGAAAAGTTAAATCGGATTGTTACGTGGAGATTACTTAAAGTTATGATTAGAATAAACATGAATGAATTAGTTGGAATCCACCACGTTTTCCTTTATTTCTTTCTCATCTTGTTTTTGATAAAGATAAAGATAGAATATATGGATGTCCCACTGATTATTTATATTTGACGCGGAATTGTGTTTTTGAGACCAATTTCATTCTTTTCATATTCTATTCCCTAATTAATGTAAGATTTGACTATTTTTTTCAAAATATTACTGATCTCGGAAAGTGAATATTACATAATATATTAAGTAATTTTAAATTCATAAAAATTTAACAAGAAAAAAACACGCTATATTATCTTACTGAATATTCATTGAAAGTTTAACAAAAGAACACAAATATACCACTTGATGTCAGAACTCGCCCCTGAATCGGACTAAACTGGTGGTATAAAGCAAAAAAAAGAACACAAATATAATACTTTAGTGGTGGCCTCTTTTTTACAATTTTTTATGTTGTTGAACAGGTTCAGGTACAAGTGATAAGAGGGCGGCCTCTTTTTTGGTAAGTTTTGATTTTTTTAGGATGTTACATTCTTTTAGAATATGGACTTGATTATGATGTTTTTTTTTGGTTTAAATCATTTATTAGAGTTTGTGGAGCATGATAATATGCACAAGGCTCTTATGTCTCTGCTGAGTAACAAAATGGATGAATCTGTAGATTTAGGGTTATTATCATATTATAATGAATAAATGATTTCTTAGTTTTTTGCACTTTCAGTATGAGTTTTCGCATGCAATAAGTTTGTTATTGGAAGTTCCGCAACAAGTTGTTATTCTACTGAATTTTTAAGCTAATTGGTTCCAAGTTTTATGACAGTACTTTCTGAGTCAAATATATATAACACTTGATGGAGGGCATTGGAACTCTCTGTATTAAGAGAGGCGCAATAGGCATTTTTTTAATGTATATTTAGTTATAAAATACATCATGTAACCTTAATTATAAAATAGTGACATTTTTTTATGTATATTAAATAATATTTATAGTGTGATTAATGTGTGTGATTGTATGATATAATTATTACTAAGTTATCATTTGAATATAAATATATTTTATTATGACGTTTTTATATTTAAAAACAAATTAAATGTATTAATAAGAAATATATTTCACAAAATAATAATAAGTTTTAAAGTTTTATATTTTAAAAAGATATATATTCAAAAAGAGTATTATAACTAAGAATAGAAATAATAATAATGTGTCACAATTTTAATGAAGTATGTGTTTTAATGTATCAATTTTAATATTAAGTTAATACAAATAATTGATTAAATTTTATATTATACAAAAATGAATGTCGAGGCAAAAATGGTGGTACCTACAAAATAGATGTCGAGGCGAAAATGATGATTCCTAAAAAATAAATAATTTTATTATGTGACTGACTTGATTTTTCTCAATAAGTTTGAATCTTCTTATAAATAAATAATTTACTCTTTTTTTTCAATTGTTTAAGAGTTCTTTAAATAATTATTTCCTCTATAAAAACATAATAAATTTTAAATCATTCAATTGAATTATATAATTGTTAAAATCCAGTTAACCTATGTGAAATTTGTTTAAATTTAAACAATCTTCAAATAATTCATTTATATAAATGCATTTATACCGTGTTTTATTTCTTAACTGTTTAAAATTATTATTATTTTTTACATAATTATTATTTATAATGATAAACTTTTTTGCGCGGAAGCATTAATGTATGTCATAAAATGGTTTTTATTTTAAAATTCGATAACGTTATGCTTTTTAATAACCTTAAATAACTTTTATTTTAGAATTGAAGAGAATGTCTATCATTCAAATTTTATTAATATTATAACATTTTAAAATAATGGCGAGGCATAAATAATGGATCGAAGACCAGTGCAAGTGTGGAGAAAAATTTATATTGATGGTTATATTTATCAAGATCATGAAATCATTCCATTAAGGTTAGTTAAAAATGATAAAATCAAATTAACTAAGAACAATATTAGTTTTTTAAATAATAATCATTTTTAATAATGGTAATGATGAAAAGATGTTTTTGAAAGTAAATTAATTGATATAAAAATAATGATTGCAATCGCGATATACTATATTTAAATATAATCTACAACCTCTAATTAAACAACAAAATTAGGTATAAGTTCACTAATTCACATAGAATAAATTTATTGTATTCATTTAATTTTTATCGAACCATGTAATTTAGCGTTTCAATATAAAAAATAATTTATTATTTACACAATCTCATTCAACTTTTTTTTTTAATATGGATATTTACTCATTTAAAAATAAGCTAAAATTAGTATATATATATATATATATATATATATATATATATATATATATATATATATATATATATATATCAACAATTTTTTTATAAATATTTATAGTTTTTTTATAACAATAAATATTTATAGTTGTTATTAAGGATATTTTAAAATATAATAATAACTATATAAAAAAATCTACCTAAAATTAAAAAAGTTAATTCCTAATATAATAATAGTAATAAAAACTAAAAAAAACTCTAATACTTAAAAAAGAACATGATATCTAATGTTCTTTTCTTTGATTTTTCTCTTAATAATAATTTTTTAGTGGTATAAAAATATATTTTATAAATTATTTTATACGTATATTATTTTTAAATAATATTACATTTTTTTACTGAAAATTAAATTTAAAATATAAATCAATTTTACACATTTCTCTAATCATATACTTTTTAATTAGGATAATTTAAAAAATATTGATATTACATTAAAAAATAATAAAAAATATAATCATTTACTCTTCTGTTTATACCACACAAAAATGTAAAAACATATTTAAGCATAATTTTAAGGGTGAGAATATGTTGATTTTCAAAAATATCTCTCAGAAATTATTATAAATAATTAATTTAATTTTTAATTATTATCATTATATATTATTATCAAGCATACTGAATTTTATATAAATTTAAAATTATTATTATTAGTTACGTTTTTTAAAGTTTTATATTTTTATTTAAAATTATTCAATGAAATATCAAATAATTTAAAATTTTAAAATTTACAAAATTTTATAAATTTTGTAGAATTAAACTTCTATTATAAATTTCTCCTAGACAAAAAAGGTAGAGCAAATATTTTTTTAGAACTGAAATTTCAAGATATCATGGAGTGTAAAATATTCATTTAGAACTGAAATTTGACGAGGAGCTGTCATATATTTTAGGTTTGTAAAAATTATAAATATGATATAATAAGAAGGATTTAAAATTGATATTTGACGGGAAGCTGTTATAAATTATAGGTTTGAGAAAATTGACTAAAATCTAAAAAGTAATATTTGAATTAGAAAAATTGACTATTATCTAAAAAATGAATTCAACTGAATTTTGTTAACTCATCTGGATTCAAGGGTAGAAGTAAACATATCTATGAGATATCAGCGTTAGATTGTTCATTTTAGTTTCTATCTTTTAAATAGGGAAGTTGTTATAAATTATAGGTTTGAGAAAATTGACTAAAATCTAAAAGTAATATTTGAATTAGAAAAATGGACTATTATCTAAAAAAAAATGAATTCAACTGAATTTTGTTAACTCATCTGGATTCACGGGTAGAAGTAAACATATCTATGAGATACCAACGATAGATTGGTCATTTTAATTTCTATCTTTTAAATATTTCTCTTAATGTTGTTTTATATAATTGAAGTTAGAAAATCTGTTGTACGATTTATTGTAAGTATGAATCAATGCTTAAAAGTTGGTGTATATTATTAGCATATATTTGTAACTATGTAAATGTTAACCAATTGAATAATAAATTCAAACTTCTATTATTAATATATAAAAGCCCTTTGATAAATTCAAACTTCTATTATAATAAAAGTAATAGTACTTGGAAATCCCAATAAAAGCCCTTTGATAAATGTACTGAAACTTTTCTTATTCCACGGGTATAAAAGTCTTTTGTCAAAATAACACAATAATATTGATTTGGCATTTATTGCTGCTGATGTGGCAGTCTCTAATTTTTTGTTGATTTTTAATTTTTCGTAATTGATTATTTTTTTCTTCAAATTCAAATCTACACGTTATTAATTATTTATTTATTTATACAGATTACAAAACCCTAATAGGTCTATTAAATGCATGAATTATTCCATAATTTAAAACGATGAATTTTACAATTTTGAAAACACAAAGCCCTCCACTAACCTAAATTACTCCTGCCCTTCCATATTCCAAACAACACTTTTCAAATTCACACAACTTCCTATCTCCATTAAATTCCACCAGTTTTCCATAAGCCCTAATATTCACACCATTATTATGGCTATATATATGACTATATAATTACTTCACAGGCAAAAAATTGTTCCAACATCACCACCAAATGGAATCTGGCGAAAATTGAAAGGAGCAAGGTTACGCCATAACCTTATAAACAACTAGCAGTACAGAACCTACAAACAAACTCAAGCCAACATGCAAGCAACCAGCAACGCACCTCAAACTGCAAAACAGCAACGACACAACTAAACAAGATCCAATCACACACAAAATTTGCAACAGAAGAAACATGCATATAGTATGAAGGCAAGGAAGAAGAAGAATGAACGAAGCATAAAATCTTTACCTGGACTTTGAGAACTCTTTGTTTCTGTTTATGCTTGCTGGCCTTTTTTGTATGATTGAATTTTGTTTTTCTTGCTAATATTATGTAATTGATTAATGTAACCTCATAAAATGTAATGAGATTGGGGTTGAGCATTCCGATTGGGGCTTGGGTATTATCTGTTTGCGTGTTTGGGTATTTGGTTGTTGTTTTCTTTTGTTGTTCATGCGATAGCCATGGAAGAACCGAATTGAGAGGGAATGTGAAAAGATGAATATTTCTTAGAGATAAGAGAGGTTGAGCATCGTATTTGGTTTGCAGAGAGAAAGTTTTTTATTTTTTTATTTTTTATTTCATCTATTTTCAATTATTACTTGGACCAAAAATGGCGGCTTGGTTTTCTTCTATAAGTTCCTAGAATTTTTTTGTTGTTTATAACTATGGTTGTTTATGACCATTTGGGTCTCACACCTTACCAGTCACACCTTACCAGTCCAGATTATAACATAACTCTTAGTGACTATTTTGCTTCAAGTGGTGACTTTCATTTAAGCATAAAATCATGAAATGGTTGGGAATCAAGCTCTTCTAAAAAATAATCTTATAAACTCAATTTTTGATTAATTTATTTTGTTCTTTTGTAAATATACCTAAAATATTTCTATAAAAAATACATTTTAAAATTGAATTTGAAAAGTTGGATGATATTTATCATGTTTTAAAATTTTAAAATAGAATGTGGAAAGTTGAGTGATACACGCTTCCTCTTTTCGAGAAGAAAAGTTGAAATTCGCAGGATACTCTAAAAAAACCGTTTCAATTAAGTTTGTCATTAATAAATCATTATTTCTATACTGAGAAGTTTGTAATGATTCTTCCTTTATATTTATATAATGTAATAGTTATTACTCTCTATTAGTAATTATTATATTTCAATTCCGTTTTTACCATGTTAGATTATTATTATTATTACTCTAATAAAAACATAAGCAAATTATTATTATTATTATTATTATTATTATTATTATTCTATTTTTTTTCTTTTTGTTTGAGGATTGTTTTTATTTTGAACTAAGTTTTTTTAGTTTTGGTTATGAATTTATGAATATGATGATGAATGGTATATCGAAAAGTTTGCGTAAAAATAAATAGACTCCTTAAAAATATGGAAAATCAAGTTTGGTTATAAAATTTGAATTATTGTAATTAATGGAAAGATATCTCTAAAATAAATAAATAAATAAAAAGAATGAAACGATATCACGTCTAATATGTCCACTTTCATAACTATTGTATTTAATATTTTTTATATTTTCAAATATTGTGTTTAGTAATTAAAATCTTACAATTAAATAATACATTAATTTAATTTTAAAATCTTCCAATTATTGTGTTTAATCGTAAAAGATGTTGATAGTAAATTTACATTTAATTAGAAAGAGTATTATCCAACAAAAAATATTGCAAAATTCCAATCATGATTAATTTAATTTTTTTATGTAAATCAATCTGTTTATGATGTTTGTACATAGACTTTATTACTAAAATAAATATTTTAGTCATTTACTAAAGTTTTATTTAAGTTTTTCTTTTTAAAATTTAGTAACACATTAACTATAATTAAAACTACTATTAAAATATAATAAATTATATTAAAATTTCAATTTATTAAAAAATGTAAGTTTTTTCTATGATAGAATTATCATTTATACTAAAAAGTGTTATAAATATTTGTATATGATAAAAGAACATGAGATAATTATGATAGAAACATATATAAATTTATTATGAAAAATAGAAAATTGTCATTCTTTTTACATTTCTACAATTATATATTATCATTTTATTTAATTAGTACACATAATATAAAGTTTTATCACCACATCAAAAATAAGTTTTGGCTCTTTATAAAAATGTAAAATATAAAATATATTAATTGTGATAATTAATTTTAATTATTATAATAATACATTAAACATAGAAATTTTTAAGCATTTGACGGGAGATGTCATACATTTTAGGTTTGAAAAAAATGAGATAATATCTCAAATAGGTTTAATAAATTTTATTCTCTAACTATGTTTAATTTCTTAATTAAAATTATATTTTTTTAAACTTATAAATTATATTTTTTATATTATAATAATATGTTAATGTAGAAACTTTTAAGCATCGGGAGCTGTCATACATTTTATATTTGGGAAAATGGGCTAATATCTTAAACATGTTTAAATTTTTTTAGAATTAACTCATTTGGATTCAACTGGGGTTTCTTAACTCATCTGAACTGACGGGTAGATATGAAAGTATCTATAAGATACAGTTATTGACAGATCATTTTGAAGGGAGCTGTCATACATGGTAGGTTTGAAAAAATGAGCTAATATCTCAAATAGGTTTGATAAATTTTATTCTCTAACTATGTTTAATTTCTTAATTAAAATTATATATTTTTAAACTTATAACTCATATTTTTTATATTATAATAATATGCATTAAATGTAGAAACTTTTAAGCATTTAACGGGAGCTGTCATATCTTTTATATTTGGGAAAGTGGGCTAATATTTTAAATAGGTTTAAATTTTTTTAGAATTAACTCATTTGGATTCAACTGGGTTCTTAACTCATCTGAATTGACGGGTAGATGTGAAAGTATCTACGAGATACAGTTATTGACATATCATTTTAATGTCTATATTTTAACTATTTCTTTTGTTACTGTTTTATAAAATTGAAGTTATAAAAATAATTGACGGGTAGATGTGAACGTATCTATGAGATACCAGTTATTGATTGATCATTTTAATGTCTATCTTTTAACTATTTCTTTTGTTACTGTTTTATAAAATTGAAGTTATAAAAATAATTGTACGATTTATTATAAATATGAAGTTGGTACATCTTATTAATATATAATTGAAATTACGTGAATATTTATGAACGACATAATAAGTTATATTATGTTTGATATTCCTAACACATGAATTAAAATTTGATAAATGATTATAAGTTATAAATATATTAATGTTACTCATTCTTTGTATCTATATATGTTACACACTTTATTTATTTATTTTCCAAAGTTTTGATAAATATAAATCTTATTTTATGCATTTTACTACGCAGGTATATGATGCAGGCTTTCTTACTGATTGGTTATGATAATTTAAGAATATAGCATTTGAAGATTGTACCATCTATATGTTTTATTATTTTATTTAAAGAGCTAAAAGTTTAGATGTATTATTAGCACTTTTGTTGTTAACTATTAAGTTTTTGGGATTAAAATGACTAAGTTTGAGTTGCATTTTGGTTAAATATATATGTTTGATATATATATAAAGGAACTTTTTAAGTCATAATTAGGTACATGTAATGTGAAGTCCCGCCAGACCCGTGCGATAGCACGGGTTTCCTACTAATTACAAATAATAATTTGATACACATGTAATGTGAATCTAGACGGGACCCGTGCGATAGCACGGGTTTCTTACTAGTTAGAATAAACATGAATGAATTAGTTGGAATCCACCACGTTTTCCTTTATTTCTTTCTCATCTTGTTTTTGATAAAGATAAAGATAGAATATATGGATGTCCCACTGATTATTTATATTTGACGCGGAATTGTGTTTTTGAGACCAATTTCATTCTTTTCATATTCTATTCCCTAATTAATGTAAGATTTGACTATTTTTTTCAAAATATTACTGATCTCGGAAAGTGAATATTACATAATATATTAAGTAATTTTAAATTCATAAAAATTTAACAAGAAAAAAACACGCTATATTATCTTACTGAATATTCATTGAAAGTTTAACAAAAGAACACAAATATACCACTTGATGTCAGAACTCGCCCCTGAATCGGACTAAACTGGTGGTATAAAGCAAAAAAAAGAACACAAATATAATACTTTAGTGGTGGCAAACAGGCATGTCCACCCCGGTTAGACCTGTCTTGTAAAAGTCCGTATAAAAATGGGGCAGAGCGAGGCGGACATAGTCAAAGGTGTGGACCTAAAATTTTGTCCTATTCTGCAAAAATGTGAAGGCGGACGGGTTAAGTCCATAGGCACTACACCTTTTAAACCTAAAAATGCCAAAATTTATATTAATTTACGTGCCTGCAAAAGCCCGTATAAAAATGGGGACGGGATGGACGGTCACATTAAAGGGTGAGGGCCTAAATCATGGTCCGTCCCGCGCTAAAGTGCGGGCAAAACGGGCATGCCCAACGGGTCTGACCCGTTTAAGTATGGTTTGATTCCCGCAACTGTGATCGAGAGAGGGATGAAACCACTTGATGTCAGAACTGTCTTCCAAATTCCCAACCAAATTAAACCGGCGGTGATAAAACCAAAAAATAAAAACTTTTAAGTATCTATAAAAAAAAATTTAACTAAAAAATAAATCAAATGTTTTTAAAAATTTATAAAAAGTACAATAAAATCATTTTTATTGAAGATAATAATTGTTATAAGAAAATACAACATATTATTTTTATAACCATTTGACATTCTAACTTTATCTTTATCACGGAACCTGATCATAAGCCTTTTCGCTTGAAAGTTTAAATTGTCTATAAATTATTTTAGCATATGATGTTGTACTCAACACTTGATTTTGAATTTAATGCTTGAAATTAACCATAAAAAGTTTTATGGTCGATTTGGTGGAGAAAAAGATTATTTAGAATAAAAGAACAATTAAGTTAAATGACTATGAAAGTAAGAAAAAAAACTTTTAAGGTCATAAATTGAAATGTAAATGTATGAAATTATAGATGATTTGACATTCGATCATATGATCTAATCAAAGACGAACTCTTATTTATAACGTGACATACCAATTGTCTAATTGAATCTTCATAATTAGTTATTTCTTATCCATAACGTGGCATACCAATTGTCTAATTGAATCTTCGTAAGGGATCAATATCTCATTATGGATATCAGTATAGGCGGTTAAACAATTTCCTCTTGTGCTCACACCGCCTACAACAACTCTTTCAAGCAATTGATCATCATCTTCAATTGTACACGCTTAGATCCACCCAATCTCTACATAAAAATAACAACAAAAAACAGATTCAACACAATATATCCTACATTTCAGATAAAATACTATTCTCACATACAACAACAAGCTCATTCATCTCTTTCTTGCGAGTTTATTGCTCCTATGCTAACACATCTTCCAACTTCTTATGATACACCTCTAATAAATCTTCCAACTCTTTCTCTTACGATTCGCGTTCACTTGCTAACTTCTTCTCAACAATCCCGTCCACCTCTTCCTTTTGCATGTGTGTGCTTTTTCTCGATGTACCAAAGAATAATCTCAGGTTGATGCCTTCTCCAACACCACATACACGTCCACCATGCTCCTTTGTTCCGATACTTATGCTAATATGTCATGTCGTGGTTGTGGAACAAAAGAACCTCGACTAGCCATATCAATCAACAAATCCTACACAATATGAATAATGTATATTGTTACCAAAGCAATTTAAATTACACATAACAAATCATACGCACAATAAATCCTACTTATAATTTTATCTGCGACGGCTCGTGAGTCATGTGAAATGAACTCTCTATTTGGTCTTTGTCGAGCCCTCTTCCACTTCTCATATTGTGATGGCGGAGATGTGATGTGATCATAACTCATGGAGTCCTCATATCCCAGTTATTGTCTTTTTTCATTAATCAATTTTTCATCAAGTTTCATGTAAACGAGACAATCTATGAGGATATTTGTTTTTTTTGTCTTATTTAGCTTTCTTGATTCACTTTTAACCTATTATAAACATAGTGAAAATATTAATTTGCATGATTGTGTCTATAAAGCATAAGCATAAAATTATCATAAAATAAGATAACTACTAACTAAGAAATCAATAGAACTACAAGACTTCACAAACTGTTTCCAAACCTTATTGCCAAAAAAATTATATTTCACGGTTGAATGCTCAAGATCAACATTAGGATTCATAATGTAGTCATGCATGAGTTGTGACTTAAAGCCCCTCCAACACTCACCAACATAAGTGATCCACTTTTTCTCCAACTTATCATCATAAGTAAACTCAAAATTTGACTACAGTTACACTAATAAATATGCATTAGTAATTATAAAAAATAATATCGAATCATGTAAATTAAAATTAATACCTTAACGTCTGTCCATATGCTTTCTTTCACATTTCGTGATACTTGGGTCCAATCATCTATCAAAATATTCATTTTACTACGTCCAAGGAACACAATTTCTAAAAAGTAAAAAAATTATCACCATAACATGTCCAAGTTACGACATTAAACTCGATCAATAATTTGTTACCCGAGTTGATAACTTTTGTTAATTTAGCCATTAATATAACACCTCTTTGTTTTGTTTTCTTTTTTCCCTTTATAGTTTGAGATTTATTTGTACGAGTTTCATTTGTATGAGTTTGGTCGCTAGATGAAGAGTTCATCTATGTTAAAAAAAACAACAAAATATTATACCAATCTTAACAAAAACATACAATAACATAACAAATGTGTCTCATACACATTCAACAGCAACAACATAAACACCACCACCAACAGCAACATAAACAACAAATCTTTCATCTTCAACTAGAACCACTTGATCAAATCCAACTCTTTCATCTAACCTTATAATGCTATTTCCACAACCATGAATACAATTGTGTCTCATACACATTAAAAAACAATAGCATATACAAGAATAAAAACAACAACATATACAACAACTTTTTTCATCTTCAACTAGAAACACTTTATCAAATTCAACTCTTTCATCTAACCCTATAATATTATTTCCACAACCATGATACAAATGTGTATCATACACAGTCAACAATAATAACATAAACAACAACAACTACAATAATAACAATAACATAAGCAACAACTCTTTCATCTTCAAATAGAACCACTTGGTCAAATCCAACTATTTTGTCAAACCCTATAATACTATTTCCACATATAACCATGAATACAAATGTGTCTAATACACATTCAACAATAACAACGTAAACAACAACAATATAAAAAGGTGTCTCATACACTTTCAACAACAAGAACAACAATATGTCTTATACACATTCAACAACAACAACATAAACAACTAAAACATAACAAAATGTTTCTCATATACATTTAACAATAACAACATAAACAACAACAAGATAACAAAGGTGTCTCATATGAAGTTTCAAGAACACAATAAAGGGGATTTGAATTGAGTTTCACATATAACAATTTTTTGCGCAGGAAAGTACAAACTCAACAATGATAAAAATACTCAAGAATTATTATAGTAGTTCAGTATTAAATAAGTTAATCGAACCCACTCGTCAAAGTGAGTTTACCTTCTCAATAAGGACTTAATCCATTAATCAATCAGATTATAACTCAAAGACCAACTGTTAATGCCTTCTCGAGGCTATTGACTAAACCTAGCCCCTCAAAGAATTTAATCATAGTTACAATATAAAGATTGTGTGTTCACAAAAATGCTTCTCAATAAGCAGTTACACAATACGAAATTCAGACTTTACACCTAAAAAGAATATATAAGGAAAATATTTAAGTGCAGTAAGTGTTACATGATCTTTCTCTTTTATTTCTCTAGGTTTCTTATCATTTTCACCAGAGATTTTCTCATCATTCTTTTCACACAACTGTACATAATTTCTTTTTCACCAAATCTTTATCTCTTCAATTTTCCTTGTCCTTTGTAAATAGATGATAAATAGTACAATTGGAGGATGAAATTGGAATATGATGAATAGTACTATTGGTGAGTGGAAATGGAAACTAAATCAATTTTACATATGTAGTATTGGTGCGAGGCTGAGTCGCAAAACATGGAGATTCGTTCGTAGTATAGTCCTTTAAGATTTCTCATCATATTTGTCCTTTTATAGAAACATTTGGTTTTGCTGCTTGAATGTACTATCTCCAAGAATATTTTTCACTAATTGTTCTCCCAATCATTGGCTTTGAATTTGAGATGATTTGAAGATTGATTAGAGTTCAGAGCCTTGTAGATTTAGACTTTTGAGTCTAGTGAAGACGAGGCTTGCGATATTATAGTGAATTTAATTTGATGATTCATATGTGTTGTCTTTATTATCCAGATGAACACTTCTTCATATTTCTCCATTTAATTGTCCAGAGTCTCTTTGTCCAGAGTCCAGAGTCTGCTTCACTTAAATTTCAGAATTCAAGAGTTTTAAGTTTGATTTTTCCAGCATTGTACATAGTCCATAGTCATTTTGCCTAACTTCATATTCAACGCACTTAATGAAATGATTAGTGTACAAATTGTTCTCTATATTTTGTTATCATCAAAACTTAAGGAATATAGACGTATTAACAAACTTGTTCAAACAACCTCCCCCTTTTTAATGATGACAAATACAAGTATTTTGATGAATAAGTTTTACTCAATAAATAATCAGCCAAAAAACAGAGTCAGGCTTGTAAGACCCCCCTTGAGTTTTGGACTTTCAAAATTTCCTTAGCTTAAGCATCCAGAGTGAGGTTTGCAAGCTCCCCCTGAGTTTAATACTTAGAAAAAAAATTGAATTAACATAAAATTCAATTAAGCACAATAATTTCAACATAATCCACAATATTGTTTAAATGCTTGGGACTTTATCATGGGATAAAAAATGAATCAAAATCATATCATTTCATTTCTCCCCCTTTGTCATCAATAAAAAAATAGACAGATAAAATATAAGAACACCAATATTGATTGAAAAAGACAAGAAATATTTCATTAATCAGCAGTATTACACAATATGTACTGACAAAGATAAACATAACATGAGAGAAGATGGTTCAGAGGAGAAAGTATAAGGTGATGATTGAGAAAGGAAGAAGGTGGATACAATTAGGGGTGGCAAATGGATATGCCCGCCCCGTTTAGGCCCGCCCCGCAAAATGTAACGCCCGGAAATTCGATTATTCGCTTAATCTAGACGTTTAGAGTGTTTAGTGAAGTTTTCGTATTTTGAGACGATTTAGTCGGTATTAGTTCGGGATAGCAGATCGATATTTAATCAAGAGTTTTGATATTTTCAGTATTAGAAATATTATTGGAATAATATTTGAAGTTTTGAGAATTTTCTGAGTAATTAAGATTAGACCGGAAATATGATATATTCGTCGAATTTGGATTGTCTGTGTTATTTAAGAGCATATTTGGAATTATTAAATTGAAGTCGGATGATCGGAAAAATAATATTAAGAATAATATTATTTATAAGTCGGAATTATTATATCGATGGAATATTATTTAAAGTGTTATAATTGGTTATTTGAGTTAATAATCTTATTGGGCCTAAGTTGGTTTGTGAAAATAAATAAAGAGAAGATTTAAACACTAAGCCCAATTGGTTTTAAATTAGGGTTTTAGAGATTTAGAAAGAGGAGAGTTGTCATAATGAAGGAAACAAGAATAGAGGAGAAAGAGGCAAGTTTTGGAGAAGATGAACAAAGCTTGAAGATTTCCATCTATGGTGCCCAATCGGAAGTGTGAATCGGAGACCCATTTGAGTTGCTTCAATTGATAAGGTAAGGGTGGGGTTCTCTTCTTATAATGGGGCTTATGAACAATTGTATGTGGGGATTTGGGTGTGTAGATTTATTGCATTATCTTGTGTTGATCATTGTTGTTCATAGAAAAATAGAAGTTGGATTTAGAAAAATAGGTTGCAATTCAATGTGTTGTTTCGTTGGTTGCCTTCCTGTTCCAAATATATTGCTCTGTTTATTATTTTCATACTATTATTTAATATAGATACTTAGTAGTATCACATGAGAGGGGAATGAAGAACACCACTTAGGCTATTTCTGTTTTGTCTTCTGTTCCATCATTTTCCTTTCATGTTCTACTGTTACTTAAGAAAGTATATGTGATTCTATTATTTTCAATCACCTTATGGCAATTGGTGTGTGGAGACGGTGGTCTCTATGTTTCCACACTTGTTTTTCTTCTTTTGAAACGTCCGCCCTGGTATAGTGGAATGTCCATCCATTGTTTTCCTTTATTTGTTTTATTGACAATTGCTGCAATCTGTTTCAAAGCATCCAATGTTAAAGTGAGCTACATTGCATACTGTTAATTAAAATAGGAATATTGGGATGAAGTGAAGGAAATGAATGATCATTTTAGAATGAGATATAAATAAATAAAAAAAGAAGTAGATAATGTAATTGGAATAATATAAGTAGTAATTTATAGAACTAATAAACAGTCCCGTTTGATCGAAATAGCCGAATTAAACGGTATAATTAGTTGCCCGGAATTTAATGAAAATTGACGTGGTAGCTAAGTTTAATTAGTAGATTAACATGGTGGTGTTATTTTGTTGAAATTATGATATTTTACGAATCGACTGAAATTGTGTTTGGTTTAAATATTCTTTATAAATAAATTATAATAATTTAATAGAATTGTCAATAGAGTTGTTAGAGTTGTCAATAGAGTTGTTAGAGTCGGCAATAAGTTGTCAAAGTTGTTTTGAATTATTAAGAGTCATATTTTTATTTGTTTTGAGTAATTCTGACATGTTTAGAGTTGTCAGTGTATAACGTCGGTGTTTGTTTTTTTTATTGGAACTTTAACAATTCATATCTTTTGAACCGTAACTCCGTTTGAGTCTCCGTTCGAGGCGTTAGAAAGCTAGCGTGATATTCTTTTCAATAAAAATGGTTTTGAGCAATAGAATGCTAGAAATTGGAAATGGAGTAGAAATTGAAGTGAATTAAATTAATATAGTTTGATATTAATTGGTTAAATTAATAGTTAAATTAATTGCAATGAGTTTAATTGATTGGAATATACTTGAAGTTGGATCAATTATTCGGTTTGTCGGTAAATTACGGTATTTTGAGGATTCGTCCGTAATTGTGTTTTGGCTTGAATATGTATGTTGAGAATAATATATGTAGATGTCATGATGTTGTGCTAATATTGATTCTCTGTGGTTAATTGGATTGTGTGAATCGTAATTGATTAATTGGCCTCTTATATATTAATGATGTGTGTGTTGCGAATGTTGTGTACAATTAGTGGATAATTCATAGAGTTGAATTATTGAGATATGCGGAAAGTTAAGATGGTAGAGATGATCTTAATTGCATATATTTGTGATATTGTACATACATTCATATCATAGTGTGCCTTGAAACACAGGTGGATTTGCTTTGAAACACAAGCGGGCTTGGATTCTAGAGTGAATCGGAAGCCGTAAACTATATGTTTACAATTGGTGGACTTTGGTCTTGTCCGGATCGGAAGTGTGGCTTAGATTCTAGAGTTATGAATCGGAGGCCGGTGAAACTTAGAATTTCACATTGGTACCACATGCATAGTGTCACATGTTTCATTGAGTCACATTAGAGTTATGTGATAGTTTATTATGTGCATTATGTTGTGATAAGTGTACGAGTGAAAAATTGATTATGTGCATTGATGTTGTGATGCTATGTGTATGAGTTTGGTAATTGATTATGTACACTTGGTGTTGTAGTGATAATTGTATTAGTTGATATTTGAGAAGGGGTGATGTTTGAATACGTAATTGGTTAAATGCGAGAATATGTGATAATGATGGATTGTGTATATATTTGGAATAATAGTATTGAATCCTGTGATTATTATACGATTGAACTTCGTGTATACTTGAATATGTGAAATTTATTGGATGATACTATTTACATAATTATGACTTGTTGTGCGATGAAAAGTATGAGAGATTAATGAACTGTGGAAGTATGATGTGTATGGTAACTGTTGATACTTGCGATGTAACGATTTTATATGCCTGAATCCTAATATACAATTTATCATGCGCTCACTTATATGATTTGATATCTCACCCTTTTCTCTTGTTTCGCCGTTGCCTTTATATTGGTAACGTGCAGGTATTCAAGTATGAAGATTTAGTTGCCATTACTCGAGTCGGTTGTCGCTCTGATACGTAGCACTCTGGGGGGAACGATTTATGTCATTCATGATGTTGTTGTTTAATTGTGTTATCTTGGTTGAACAAAATGATAAGTTAACTGAAGATATTTTATTGAATACTTATTTAAGTGATTCCGCTGTGTTTTAATAAAATAAGTTATTCTGTTTCAAAGGTGCTATGTATCCGCTAAATGCGATGAAGTGATTTATTGTTGAAGTGATTATGTGACGCCTCATTTGTTTGTCGAGAAATTTAAAAAAAAAACTCTGATTTATATATATTTGTCGGGTAGAAATGGGGTGTTACACAAAAGCCCGCGAAAAAATGGGGCGGGGCGGGGCGGCGGGCTTTTTTAAGAGTGCGGGTCTAAAACCTTGCCCCACCCCACAAAAAAGTGAGGGCGGGGAAAGCCCACGGGCTTTCGGCTTTTTAGGCCTAAAAATAGTAAAATTCTATGAAAAAACAAATGCCCGCAAAAGCCCACAAAAAAACGGGGTGGGACGGGGCGGGCACATTAAAGAGAGCGGGCCTAAAACCTTGCCCCGCCCCGCGAAAAAGTGTGGGTAAAACAGGCTTTCCCCGCGGGCCGGACCCGTTTTGCCACCCCTAGATACAATAAAGGAAAGGCTAACGAGTTGAGAGTCCAGCTCCAAACTCAATCTTTATGGATTTTTGCCTCTGACCTTTAGAGCTATCAGCGACTTCCATTTTCATGCCCCAAGTAGTTACAAGTGCATCAGTTAAGCCCACTTTTTGAGCATTCTTAACTATCCCTTCCTGAGAGAAAATTTATGAGATAACTATTCCATATGGGATGAATAAAGACATTACCTCACGAGAGTCCATGATCTATCTCTTCATGAAATTGAAAATGCATGTCATCATGAGTGAGCAAGTCTTGATCCATCTCTTTTGGTAGGAAATTTTTCACCAGCAACTGATGCCATATTTTTGCCAAAGAAGTGAGAGTAGAGGCACTTGGAGGTCTCTCATGTCTAGAATATATGCGATTTAAGATCTCAAAGAGAAAGGGGTTGTTTCTTCTATATTACTTAACATAAACACCATTTTCTTTACACCTTATTACATTAGCAATAAGTGTTGGAGTAATGATGATAGGGAACCCAAAGACTTTAGACTGGATTTTAGAAGTATCTTGCTCGGTTTTCTTGATGGAAGCATTTACCAAGAATTCCTTTGCAAGAGCGGGGTAAATGGGCCCATAAAGCATGTCAAATTAGTTTTCCCATTGTTGATAGGAGACAATTTTTTTAAGATTATGCCCTTGTTCTAACATTTCTTTAATGTCGACAAAGTTTTCAAAGATAGTGAACAGAAAGTTTTCGTCACCTTTGAAAGTTCCTTAAAGACATTTTAGGTTTAGATTTAAGAAACTGAAGGAGAGAAAAGAATTTTCAGAGAAGTTTTGAAAGACAAGAGAATATTTTAAGGAGTGATTAGTGAATTTGGGTGTTTAAATAGAGTGAAGGAGAGGAAGTGTAAAAGATTTGAACGAATCAAAGTTCAGGAAAGAAACGGAAAAGAACTCAATCGACATCTTGAAAATAAAAAAAACTTTTATAACACGACACATTTGAATATGGATGATCATTGCTATTATAATTAATTAATGATATATGGGGCGCCAAATCGTGTTTTTTATTTTACCCAATAAAAAATAATACCCAAAGGATATTCAAGCATTTTTGAAAGCTTAAGGAAGTAATGAGACAGTTTTTACGCTTAGCAGCCACTACAAAAAATACTTGAGTTTAACCATTAATAACTCAAAGTCCAGAAGACAAAAAATTCCAGATGGATTCTAGCTTAGGCCCTTCTAATCCAGGGAACATTCTAACATCAAAGGGTTAACTGGTTCAGAGTCAAAATTCCCAGAGTCACATTTTACCATCCAGAGGCTACGCATACTGAGACTATATTATCACTTAATAAGGACAAATTTCCATTTTCAAATTCCTTAAAATAAAATACAATCTATATTCAGAAAGGAGTTTTGTAAATATACCAGCTTATTGCTAGTCTATATCATTAAATTTTAAATCTAAAAACCCTTAGGAACATAGTCTCTGATAAAGTGATGTTTTATCTCAATGTATTTAGCCCTTGAGTGTAAAATGGGATTCCTATATAAGCAAATAACAGAGGTATTATCATAGAAGATAGGAATGTTACTCTCTTTTAGTTGATAATTTTCTAGTTGACTCTTCATCCAGAGGATCTGAGTGCTGCAACCAGTTGCTTTAATGTATTCAACTTTTGTTGCTGATAATGCAATGGTTGATTGTCTTTTGCTTAACCATGAGATTAGATTTTCACCCAAAAAGTGACAGCTTCCACTGGTGCTTTTTCTTTCAAGTCTATCTCTACATAGTTAACATCACAATAACCTCCTAACTTGTAAACTGGTGATTTCTTATAAACCAAACCAAGGTTAATAGTACCTTTTAGATATATAAAGATCCTCTTAACAATTGTTAAGTGAGATTCTCTAGGATTTGATTGGAGTCTAGCACACAAACATACATTGAACAAGATGACAGGTCTAGAAGTAGTTAAGTATAAGAGATAATCAATCATACCTCTGTACACTTTTTGTTCTACCTTTTTAATTTCCACATCCTTTCCTAGAGTGCAAGTTGGGTGCATTGGAGTCTTGGTTGGTTTGCTATCAGCTATTTAAAACTTCTTCAGAAGTTATTTTATGTACTTGCTCTAGTGAATATAGGTTCCATCTGAACGTTGATTGATTTGAATTCCTAGAAAGTATTTTAATTCACCCATCATGCTCATTTCAAATTTTGCATGCATAGACTTAGAAAATTCTTGGCAAAGAGTAATATTAGCAGAACTGAATATAATATCATCAACATAAATATGGACTATTTAAATGTCATTCTTGAATGATTTATAGAACATAGCCGTGTCAACCTTTCTTCTTGAAAATCCATTTTTCAAAAGAAAATTGTTAAGTCTTTCACACCAAGCTCTGGGAACTTGTTTCAAATCATACAATTGAACCACAATTTATGTGTTAAAGAGCAGGAAATAAATGATGAGACACAAGCAATCCGGAAAACATTGAGTTTTATAAGTTAGTTTTCAAATACAACTTAATTTTCAGATTATAAGTTTCTATGTCAATTTAAATGAATGTATTTTCAGTGAAATGTTAATGAAACAAACAATATACATAGCATATAATAAACTACACTTCATATACTATCAATATAATAAACTATACTTCATATATTGTTAATATAATAAACTATACTTCATCTACAAATACATGCAACAACATAAAAAAACATACATTTTAGGACGCACCTTTTAAAGAAAATTATCGTGAAAATGGAACAATTATGAAGTTCATCTAGTTTGTGAAGCTATGAAAAAGAAATACAAAGGTGGATAAAGTTTCCACAACAACTTCATACTTCTTATTTTTTTTCATAGTGTTACACCCCAAAATTTGCCCTCTTTATTTGAGCTATAAGTTATCAAAGACTTTTATTTCGTCGTTCGAAAAGGGAAGAAAAGTAATAAAGAGTTTTCATGGTTTTAAGGAAAAGTGACGTGAAGATTGGTTTATACGGTGATAATACGAAGAAATTCATAAGTCTTATTTGGAAGGTGCTAAGAGCTGGGTTCTCGCGTAGCCCGGACTGTTTCGACGCTCCCTACAACTTTCGTGTTTGACTTAGAAACCAATTCTTTGAGGAAGGTGGTCGAATTAGCAAATTAATTGAGCTTTCACAGTGAAAAATGATGCTGAATGTAGGTTTTCGGGCCTTAGCAAATTCATATCTCATGATCCGTCCAGCGGATTCGCTCAAAATTTTAACTGAAGATCCGTTCCATTATTCTTGAGATTTCTTATGTTCGGGACGTCGACCAATTATGCACAGAAAATGCCCAGCATTTTGAAGAGCGTCGTGATTTTTCAGTGAAAAATGTGTTTTCGAGTATGTCGCGACAAGTTTGAAAATTCATAACTTCTTCGATTTTTATCGTATGAAGTCCATTCCAACGGCATTCTCTCGGAAATTTTGTTAGCTTCGATTCATCGTCACACATGCTTGTTCAGATTTCGAGCCGAAGATGGAGTTTTATCGAGTTCTTTGAGCGGTACTCACAAAATTCTGCACAGTCGCGCTAGATGAATAAGCGTTTCTCGTCATTCAAACGCGCGTAATTTCTTCATCGCTTATCGGATTGAGATGATTCTCGCGACTACGAGTCACAAATTTAGTCATCTTCGAGTTGACGTTGGTCCCATTTTTGAATTTCGCACCGAGCCACATTTCCTCGAAAAGAAGCCAAAAAGAGATAATTAAAGGCGTTTTTGACATTTCACCACTCACACTATATAAGTCATTTCCCTATTTTTCTCTCATAACTTCAATTCACCCAAAAAAAATCAAAAACACTTTCTCTCAATTCTCTCTCAATTTTCTTGAATCAAAACTACAAAAACTCATAAAAACTTCAACAATCATCATCAATTCAAGATCAAATCTCAAGAACAAATGAAGATCAAAGCAAGCATCAGGATCCGTTCCTCCGATTGAAGTGTCACACGCCTCTCTCTTCTCTCCCTAGGATATCGCGCCACTCTCCCTCCCTAGATCTCTCGGATTTGCGTTCGTTTCGTGTTCGCGTCGTGTTCGTGTTCATCCGATATTAATCTCTTCATTTGATCCGGTAAATTCACTATAAATCTTGTTAGATCATTGATTTTGTTGCTTGATCCGAATTAATATAATAATTGATGATGATGTTTGATTGTCAATGGATGATTTTTTATAATTGATGATAATAGTCGCTTGTTGTTTGAATGATTCATGTTGATCTTGCTTAATTGATACAAATGTGAAACTTAAATGTGGTGTATGTTAACAATTGTTGATGTTGCTCTTGAATTCAAAATTAGCACATAACATGTTTGTTGAATTGAGTGTGAGAGGTGATTTTGACTATAATTGGTAGTATATTGAGTGGTGTTATTGTGGTTGCTAATTGATGATACTAAATTATGGTTTTATGTTGATTTTGTGAATTTATAATATCATTTCAATATGTGAATTGTTGCTGGAACTTTATGGTGTCTTGATGTGGATTTAGAACCTCAAAAAAGTCATAAAAATATGGTTATATGAACACATAGTTGTTTGAAATTTTTGGTGATGTTTTGGTGTTGATTTGTTGACATTTCTAGTGCCATTTCAATGTTATAATGTTGCTGGGAATTTAATGGAGTTTTCATGTTGTTTTGACACTTTAAAAATGCATAAAAACAATGATAACACAAGAGTTTAAGTGTTGGAAATTTTGATTGTGAATTATTGATACTTGACATGAAAATTGATTGGAAAATGTGATAAAAATAGTAGTTTAAAACTTGTCTCATGAATGTACATAGTTTTGATTTGTTGCTAGTTTGTAAATGCTATTTAAAGATATTTCATAAAAATAAATGGATTAATGTGGATCTATAATTGTGGATTTACCATTTGGAAACCATGTTTTATGTCATAATTCCACTTGTAAACATATGCCATTTGGTGCTAATTGTTGTGAGGTTTTCTCTTGAGCTTAGGTGTGATTTGTGGTGAGTTTTGGGACTGTTTTACTATCATTATTATGCAGAATTTTCCATGATCCCATTGCACTACATTCCCTTTCTTTTGACTCATGAAGATTGGTATTTTGTTGCATATTTGACATGAAATTTGTTGCATTTGATGGTTGCTAGATTCTAAGTGTTTACATGACATGTTTGGATGCTAATAAATGATGCTTGAGCTGCTGCTTTTTTCTGTTTCGCGTTATGGTTGCGTTTGGCTCGGTTTTGCTATTTACGCGCGTCGTGTCGGCTTTGTGTCATTTGACCATATCTTTTGATCTACAATGCGTTTTTGAGCATGTGAACAATGTTTTTCATACATAATAATGTTTTCGGAGCTGTTTGTACAGTTTATTTTCGGTTTCGGCTGACTTTTTTTTACCGTTTTCGCTACTGCCCCTGTTCCGAAAGTCGTGCTTCCGGGCCGATTTTGTAAATTTTGATTGCATATTTGACTTCTTTAGCACGTTTTAACCTTGCAATAAAATTTTGGCTTAATTCTGACGAGTTTAGTTTTTACTGTTTTTACCCGGTTTCGCCGTTTCGATGTACCGTTGTGCATGTAAATACTTATTTTGGCTTTCGTAGTTTTGGTGCACAAATTCGATATGCTTTTGAATGCTATTCCATGTTGCTGTCTTGTTTGATTTCGCTATGTGTTCACTTTCTATTTCGTTATCCATTTTCGGTTTAGCTTATAATTCAATAACGCAATTCCGATTGCGGTGTCTTGTTATCTCTAACGTGTGTGCTAGTATGCAAGGTAACATGGAGGCTTTGGTCGATAGCCGCTCTCGTGTTCCGCTTTATTTGCGGGACACGACATTTATCCTATCTCTGATTCGCGTTTCTACACGCATCCTTTATCATTATACTTGATTGTCCGGATTTCTGTTTCCCTTGCAGGTGTATGGTATTCGTTGTGCTCGATGCACACGTTGGCGCTTGATTTACTTTTATCGCGCCGACTCTTGATTGCTTACGCGGATTTTAATCGGAGTGTTGACATGTTTGCTGTTGCTTTTGCTAGCTCGCTCGCGGGATCTCTGGTTTTCTTTTGTTATTTGCTGCTGTTTACGGATCATAATCCGTTTGGTATAGATCTCGTTTCATTTTATCTTTTCCCGCATTTTATTATTCCGCATCATTCAATAACATGAGAAGTAGGATTTAGGCATTCTTGTGGCCAAGCCCTCGAAAGAGGCTCTGTTTTTGTTGGTATGTTTATATTTGTACTTTGCGGTAGGAAGTCACAGTGTAATAAGACCTTTAAAGGAACTCCGTTAAGTCCTCATGGGAGGCATGCAGAAAGGGTTAGCAATCAATCCCCGCCCAGTCTCATCGAGTCCGTTCAGTAAGCGCACGCTACGCGTTGCTTGCTTCTGAACTAGCACAAGATCCTGTTATCGAGTATGTCATGTAAAAAGTTCATGCAATCGAACCCCCGCGTTTCTTAGCTCACGTCAATCGATGTTGATGCTCGGTGTACGCACGCATCGTTTTCCTTTTAGATTTGTGACGGCTTGGTTGCTGAGAGGGATTCACTCCTCTTGTCTATGGCCCGATCGCTTTGCGCGAGGTCTAATGCTTGGTTGACTCGGGTGATCCACTCCCCTTGGCTATGGCAGAACCACTTTTCTATTTCTTGGCCTGCGTCAGTAGGTGTTTGCTTTACGAGTGGAGCTCGTTTGTGTGATATTCTTGTTTGCATTTTGCTTTTCCCCCGTAGGTTGCTAGTTTAGTTTATACTTGTACCCTTTGTATGACAACATAGGTAGCAAGCTTTCCCCCTTAGCTTAGGTTTTCCTCATGCATTCTTTAAATCACAAACCAAACTCTTTGATTTTTCTTTTCTTAAGAGCTTGTTATTTCCGCTCCATTCCCAAGCGTAAGACTCCAAAGGTCGAGCAGCGGAGTGCGAATGTAACTCGTTCACCTAAAAAACACAAAACAAACATAAACTTGTTAGCCGAGCTACGGTACCTCTGATTCCTCAAAAAGGATACGTAGGCAACGAGGTAGGGCCCGTGCGAGCACAACTCTTTCTTTTCCCTACATTTGGCATGCATTTTAGTCCAGATTACTGTAGTTTTCTTTACACACCCACTAGTTTAGACATATGCGTGGATACCATCGAGTACGATGGGCGCGAGGGGTGCTAGCACCTTCCCCTCATGTAACCGACTCCCTTATCCTTTTCTGTGGTCGTGAGACCGTTGTTTTATTTCGTGGTTTGCTGGCATTCCCTTCCTTTTCAGGATAAATATGTTAGTGGAGACTCTGTTAATTTTCGCGGTAGCGACACATAGCTACACAAACCACAGCCACGCATTCGCTTTATTAAGGTGGTGAAGACGAATCTAAAAAAATCATGACAACAAACATTTATCAACAATAACATACAATAACAAGAGCAAAGCTTATGACGATGAAGAAGAGAAAAAATATTATGAAAATCATGTGAAAAACATCTTGTTTATGAAGCTATGAAGAAGAAGTACAAGGTGAATGGAGTTTTCATCATAGCTTCATGCTTCTTATATTTTTTTCCATAGCTACACAAACAATATGTACCATAGCCAAAGTATGGTCTTTGTTAAGGTAGTGAAGACGAATCTGAAAAAATGAGAACAATTAATCAACAAAAACAACATGCAACAAACGAGATAATGGAGAACTATCTTACAATAAGATGTAAGAAGAAGAATGCCTTAACGTATGAAGCATAAGATTCATGGCTAATGGTGAAGAAGAAGAGAAAAAAATGGGTGCTAGGGTTTTACTGTGAAGGAAACAATGCTACAGTCAATAAGTGAGAGTTAATTCACTTATATATGGGTAAATTATTTCACAACAGTTATCTATCAACCATATTGATAAGTATTTATTTATTATAAATATCTCACAATAGTGGAATGTACCAACCATAGTCATATCCCTTTAAATTTTTTATATAAAAATAAATAAAAAAGAAAAGGCGCGCCTTAACATTAAAGGAGTAATATATATGATGGCGCTGAGGTTCGAACCCATGAAAGATTGATGGTTTTAGCATGGTTGACTGCTCAACCGTTGTTATATACAATTAATTTTTAATAAAAAAATAAAATTAATATGGTAGCGCCTTATTTTAGAGATGTCACCACGGTGTAGTAAAGTACCGTGGTGACCATGACGTTGTTTACGCGTTTTCTAGTAGTGTAAGTTAATCCAGTCCACTCGTCAAAGTGAGTTCTCCTTCTCAATAAGGACTTAACCCACTAATAAATCAGATTACAACTCAAAGACAAACTATCAATCACTTCTCGAGCCTACTGACTAAACCTAGTCCCCCAAGGAATACAATCTCAAATACAAAATGTCAATGACTTCTCGAGGCTACTAACTAAACCTAGTCCCTCAAGGAATTCAATGAGAGTTACAATATAAAGATTGCGTGTTTACACAAATGCTTCTCAACAAGCATATACACAATGTGAAATTCATACTTAACTCTTAAGAAGAATATACAATGAAAAGATCTAAGTGTAGTGAGTGTTGTATGATATTTCTATTTTCTTTCTCTTAGTTTCTTATCGTTTTCACACAAAGATTTTCTCAGCAATTCTTTTCATACAACTGTGCACAATTTATTTTTCACCAAATCTCTATCTCTTCAAATTTCCATGTCCTCTTTAAATAAATGATAAATAATACCGTTGGAAGATGAAATTTGAAGATGATGAATAGTACCGTTAGTGAATGGAAACAGAAACTTCATCAATTTTGTAGTTGTGGTATTGGTGCGAGGCTGAGCTGCAAAACATGGAGATTCATTGGTAGTACATTCCTTTAAGATTTCTCAACATATTTTTCCTTTTATAGAAACATTTGATTTTGCCGCTAGAATGCACTATCTCCATTAATATTCTTTCACTAATTATTCTCCCAATCATTGGCTTTGTATTTGAGATGATTTGAAGCTTGATCAGAGTTCAAAAAATTGTAGATATAGACTTCAGAGTCTAGTGAAGATGAGACTTGCGACATCAGAGTGAATATGGTTTGATGATTTAGATGCGTTGTCTTGATTATCCAGATGAACACTTCTTCCTATTTCAACATTGATTATCCATAGTATAAAGTCTCTTTGTCCAGAGTCCATAGTCTACTTCACTCATATTTCAGAATCTGCTTAGTCCAGAGTCTATTGTTTGATATGTCCAACTTTGTCTAAAGTCCATATTCATTTTCCCTAGCTTCAGATTCTGCTCACTTAATGAAACGATTAGTGTACAAAATTGTTTTCTATACTTTGTTATCATAAAAACTTAAGAAATATAGATGTAAAACCAAACTTGTTCCAACATCATACACATTCAACAACAACAACATAAACAACAAAAACAATGTGTCTACTACACATTCAATAACAACATAAACATTTAAGAATAACAAAAACCATAACAACAACAAGCTAAGTATTGTGAGTTTTATAATGTACATGCATGGTGATATCTTATTTATTTAAGTAAACATTATAAAAAGCGTCTATTTTTAACCATTTAAAAATTTAAAAATAAAAGGAAAAATATATATCACCAGTTGGTTTAAAAAACTGTAGTGACATTTGGAAAACGCCACTATAAAAATAAAAATAAAAATAAAAAAGGTAAAAGATATCACAATAGTTGGAATAACCAACCGTAGTGAAATCAAATATATATTTAATTTAAAAATAAATCATACAGAAAGGTGCCACTATAATATTGAAGAAATCACAAATTGGTTGGCATTGAGATTTGAACTCATGAACTTTAGAAACTTTCATCAAGATTTTTCTATCCAATAGTAAAATATTTTTATTTTAAAAATAAATAAAAATGATGGCGCCTGATTTTAGCGATGTCACCACGGTCCTTCAAAGAACCGTGGTAAAATAGACATCGTTGTATATACTTTTTGTAGTAGTGAAACCTAGTACCAAAGGTCACATTTATATGACCTACGAAACAAGCAAATTTTCCTATCCCGTGACACTGACTTTTATGAAACTATATTCCCTTATCACATTAAACTCACTGATACACAAACCCCAAACCAGTATATTACTCTCCCGACTTACCAAGACTACTCTTTTGACTACATTGATCAACCTACCATTCCCACTCCATCTCACAATAATGATTACATCATATCCAATATTCCTAATCCTAGCTCTCCACCCCACATATCTAACTCCCTTAAATCTAATCAGAACAATTCTCACATAAATTTTGACAACCAATTGAAACTTTCTACCTCTCATGAACCTTCAATCTGAAAATCCACCAGGACCTCCAAACCACAACCTATCTCAAGTATTATCAATGTTCTCTTTTTCAAGGTACATATCCTCTTTCTATAGGTAATCCTATATTTCCTCTTTCACATTAAATTTCATATGATAACCTCTCTCATAATAATGGATTTTTCACTTTAAAATTATCCACTATTTCTGAACCCACCTCTTATATAATGAGGCTATTGTCGTCCCGAATTAGAGACTTGTTATCTCCAATGAGCTTCAGTCCCTTACAAGCAATAATACTTGGACATTAACCACTCTTCCTCATGATAAAAGAGCCATAAATTGTAAATGGATCTTCAAACTTATTTTTTTAGCGGATGGCTCCATAGAAAGATATAAGGCTCGCCTCGTAGCTAAGGGCTATAACAAACCAAAGGCCTATATTATCATGAAACATTTAGTTCAATTATGAAGATGACAACCATTAGACTTCTTCTCTCTATTGCCGCTTCTAAAAACTTTCACTATTAAATATCTTGGGCACTTGAAGTATTTCTTTGGATTGAAATAATACGTTCTTCTCAAGTTATCTCCTTATGCCAAAAGAAGTGCACCTTAGATCTCCTACAAGAGTATGGATTACTTGGATTGAAACTGATTTCCACTCCAATGGCCCCAAACAAAAACCTTCATGATACAATGGCAAGTTCTCTTCCCGATTCCTCTGTTTTTCAAAGTGTAATTGGTAAAATTCTCTATTTAACTCACTCTTGTCGATAGATTTTGGTATCTCATATCAGTAACCCATATCTATTTACTGTGATAATTGAAGTGCCATACATATGGCCAATAATCCGGTCTTCCACGAATGCACCAAACACATTGAAATGGACTGCCATCTTGTGCGTGGTAAGATCAAACAAAACATTATTCACCTCATGCCAATAAACATAAAGGAACAAGTTGCAGACATTTTGACCAGGTCACTCCACCGCGGACCTTTTCTATTCTCTATTGTGTAAATTTGGATTGAAGAACATTCACTTCAGTTTGAAGGGGGTGATAAAATATAGCTTTGGTCATCTTAATATTGGGCTTCTAGCTAGTCTTTAACTTATATTGGCCCAATTTAGTTGGCCACCCTTAGAGTGTGTTTGGATGGAGCATTTTAATGAGGGAAAGTAATGTTTTGAGGGAATTTAAAATGATTTGACCAAAATCCATTGTTTGGATACAAAAATGAAGAATTGTTAAAATGATGGAAATTTATGGAGTATTTCATCTAAGTTAAATTTAATCATTTTGAAATGACACCAAAAACTAAAGAATTTGAAATTCCTCTCATGTTCCATGAAATGTATTTGTTATTATTATTTCTTCAAATTTTACAAATTGGTCCTCATATTTTCCAAAATTATAAAATTGACCCCAAAATTTTTTAAAAAATTGCAAATTGGTCCTTAATAATTTTTAAATTTTACAATTTGGTCCTTCAAATTTTTAAAAATTGCAATTTGGTCCCTACTTTTCAATTTTTTAATTTGGTCCAAAAAATTTATATTTTATAAAAAATACCCAAAAAATCTAACAATGAATTACCTTAATACTTCATCCAAACAAAATAATTTAAAATGAATGGATTTCAATTGAATCATTTGAATTACTTTAAATTTTAAATTCTCTTAAAATTTCTAATTACCTCATCCAAACACACTCTTAGCACTTTTTATTTTTATCCACCACTTATATGAGGGATTAACTTGTCACCCCCTCACTTATACTTAGCACTCCCTATTTGGCATGCTTTTACCATTATACTCTTGCCTAAAATTATCAATTTAAAAAAAATATGAGTTTTTACCGAAAACTTCAAAACTATATCAGAAATTTCTAAATTTCCATGAGTTTTTACCAGAAATTTTGAAATAAATACCAGAAATTAATTTTTACCAGCAATTTCGAAATGTAAGTGTTTTTACTAGAAATTTTGAAATTTTCAGTAAAAATTCATGAAATTTTTTATTAGCAATTTCGAAATGTGTGCATTTTTACAGGAAATTTCAAAATTTTTAATAAATAGTTGTATTTTTTACCAAAATTTTTGAAATGTATGTTTCCGAAAATTTTGAATGAACTACAAGAAATTTCATTCGCAGTTTTAACTCAAATTTGTTGATAGACAATTTGAGAATTATCAAAATATAAAAGGATGTCAAATTCAATTTGGGAGGTGGCAAAGTTAATTTCTCCACTTTATATATAAAAGTGGTTATCCTTTGTAAAAGTTAATTTTTTTCAATATAATAATAATAATAATAATAATAATAATTATAATAATAATAATAATAATAATAATAATAATAATAATAATAATAATTTATGCTTTTCTTTTCTTTTCTTTTCTTTTGGAAATGTCAAGAATATGTCACGTTTAACATTTAATATAACCAAGCAGCTTGATATCAACTCCACTCCATCCTTATTATTCCAAATGTCTGTACTTTGTAGCTTTGCCTCAATATGTGACAATTCAGCACCACCACTATTCTTTATGTTGCTGACAGTTCACCATTTCTTGGCAGCATCTATGTTCCACCAGACTTAGCATACTGCAATTTATAAAGACAGCAAACAGCAAAGCACAAACTACCAACTATAAACAGAATCAACTTCCAAGTGAGAAAAAAACAGCATTCAAGCAAACCTAGGTTTGCATGAACTTGATATAAATTGTCTTTTCAATATGTATATTCCACAGCACAATAAGATACATTACTTTACAAATAAATGAAGGATTAAACTGAAAAAGAATTGACATATTTTGTAAATTACATATGTGAACATCTTACTATAAACAAACTTTTGTATATTTGTTTATATCATAACGTTTGCTTCTTGCGTCTATACAGACAAATTATAATTAGGATGAACTAATTGTTTTTGCATGTTCTTTTTTGAGCACTTCAAACAAGCTCCCATCGTAAACACCGCGAATTGTTTCTTTAGGAAGTAAACCATTCTTGTCTTTGGCAAGTTTGTAGAGAATCTTCCATTCAAAAAAGCTACCAATTCTGCATATATCAGCATACATCAATGGTTATTATATCTCTATAATGAAAAAAAGACTAATTAATAATACTAAAATTTGTAATTCCATATGCATCATATACAACAAATTACCAACCTTCCTTTGAAATCTTTAGGCTCTCGGTTTGCCTTAATCAACTCGTCGAGCTCGTCATGCGTTAAAGCATTTGGATGTGTATGTGCATGTTTGATGAAAATTTCTTCAAATTTTGATTCAACAAACCTTCCTTCACTATCATAAGCTCCGGTGTCACTGCCATGTTTGCCTAGTTTGATATTCTTAACTTCAATTGGAAAAAGTAGAGATGGAAACTTTCCCTACACGACAACAACAACCATATAATAAATGTTAACGCATGTCCTCAATGAAAATGAAAAATTGACATAATAAACTTACCGGGCGAGTAGTCTGACTGAGAGAAACATTGATGAAAACAGCAGCTGCAGTTGATAACAACACTCCACTCCCAATTTCGCGCATCGCTGTTGTCCATTCATTCATTCATTTATTTATTCATTCATTATCAACCAAATTTACTATGTAAAAGAATTTATGTAAAAACAAAACAAACCTCGGAAAGTCTCCCATGGATAAATAAGACCATCTTTGTTAACATCAAAAAAAGCAGCATGTTTCTGAAGAACATTTTCATGAACTGGATTATGTCTCTTATCCTCAATACCACCAACAAATCCTACATGTAAATTACATTTTAAAAAATTAATGTATGAAATAGAATTAACAAAGTAAAACACAATAGAAAAGAAGACAAATTTTGTAACATAATACCTTCCTCTAGTTGCTTGCTATCTGATGAAGAAGATGCCATATTGATGTATAGAATAGTTAACTAAAAAAGAAGGAATTTTAGAAGAAAGTGATTTTGAGTTAGTGTTGCTTTTGGTTTAATGTGTTGTTTGTGTGTATGCATTTATAGGTGAAAGAAAACGTAGCGTATAGGATATAGTATCATGGCTTTTGTGTTTTTGTCTAATCTTTCTGTTTTAGAGCTGTCATAAGTAATATTAATAAGATAAAATTTGTTAGTTTTGGAATATGATTCAATTGTTTGTTTCTGATGAAAGCAACAACAGTTGGCTCATGAACCTATCAAAAACAAAGCTTTAAAGTGTAGTAATGAGTTCATAGGGTTTTGTCAAAAACATTTTGTGTAGTTAATCTGTTTTCTAAGAGTACACTCTTCAACTATATTTGGTTTCACATTTAGAGGCTTTATAATTGATTAGGAACATATATAAAATATTAATTTTAATATGTTTAGTTCTATTGGAATAAAATTGATTTTATTTTTTAGAATTAATTTTAGTTTGAAGCTACAACAGGTACACATTCTTGAATTTTAAGATAGAAAGTTATGGGATGAAATCAAATAAGAAGTGCAAAATGTAGAAATGAAGTTATGGTAATGGGATTGTAGCCAACCTGCTAAACACATGCCCAACCCCAAATTATGGGATTTAGTTTATAATTTGGTCATAAATAATACAGACCCAAATTAATTGATATTCTTCCTATAAATAATTGTAAGAATGAGAGCCGGGGATGATCATAATAGGCGGCAAAACTTTACTTCAAGAGATTTAACATTGCATATCCAAAGTTATGTTCGATCCTTTGGTAAAGAAACTTAATATTGCCGAACTAGATGCTCGTGTATCCGATGTTGCCATACTGAATATTGTTGAATTGGATGTTGTTGAACTATGTTGTAAAATTAAAGTTGATCCATGCATTTTCCTGTATCTCGTGTGAAACTTCAAAGAGTCACAAGTTTCCCTTCTCGTTGTCCAGCCTAAAAAGCTCAAAGCCACTAGAACTTATCTACACATATGTATGAGGATCTGCACCCATTAGGTCGCTAGATAATTTTTCATATTATTTAGTCTTTGTAGATCATTTCTCTAAGTATGTTTGATTGTATCCATTGAAAAATAAATCAAATTTCTCATCCATATTTCCAAGATTCAAAAGTATCATAGAAAACTTCTTTAATTTACCTATTGTCTCTCTATACTCTGATAATGGAGGTGAATTCACTAAATTAAGATATTTTCTAACTCAACTAGGAATATCTCATTTCACAACACCACCTCACACACCTGAATCAAATGCTACATCTGAGAGAAGATATCGACATATAGTCGAAATTGGTTGTACTATTCTTCATCATGTTAAGCTACCACAAAAGTTTTGGTCATTTTCCTTTGTTACTGCTCCAAATTTGATTCACTGATTACCTACATTTGTTCTTAATATGCAGTCACCTTATGTAGTCCTCTATAAAACAAAATCTAACATTTATCACTTACACTCATTTAGATGCTTTTGCTTCCCTTAGCTAAAACCTTACATAAAAAACAAACAACAATAAAGATCCTCACCATACATATTCATAT
This sequence comes from Vicia villosa, assembly GCF_029867415.1. Classification (NCBI taxonomy): domain Eukaryota; kingdom Viridiplantae; phylum Streptophyta; class Magnoliopsida; order Fabales; family Fabaceae; genus Vicia; species Vicia villosa. The sequence continues at coordinate 171,999,441 of NC_081183.1, read as the reverse complement.
GTAACTCCACCTCTCAATATGCATACCAATGTCTTGACCCTATAACATAAAAAATATATACTTCAATACAAGTATCATTCTTGGATGATTAATTTCCCTATCAAAATATCACTTATCAATCTGTCCTAAAGTCACTTAATCAATACTTACCTTGCCTCCTTACCGGATCATACATTTAAAAACTTTAGAAAATCTGTATCCAACTGAACAAAATCAGAACTCACTAGATATTCCTAATGATATCCCTGAACCAGAGGTTCCCTTCAATACTTCACCAGGTAATTCTCAGTCAAACTCTCGAACAGATTTAGCTATTTCCAATTACAATGCACACATACAAATAAGCCAGGGACATGATTTTCACTAGATACAAACCCAACATTTTCAAACAAAAACGTATATTTGTTGCATTCAAACACCCTTTACCAGAAAGTCTCAAACCAATACGTAAGGGAAGCAATGGAGCATAATCATCAGAGACAAGCCATTTCATCAGAATTGGATGCACTAATTGGTAATGGTACATGGACTTTAGTTCCACCTATAAAAGATCAAAATGTCGTAGGCTGCAAATTGTTGTTTGGAATTAAAAGGAACCCAGATGGATCCATCTCTCGCTACAAAGCATGATTAGTAGAAAAAGGATTCACTCAAAGTCATGGTGTTAATTTCAATGAAACTTTTGCCGCTATGGTGTGTCCTCAAATTATCAAGGCCATCCTACCTCTTGTACTAGGTCGCTCATGGAACATGTACCAACTTGACGTAAACAACGCATTTCTCCAAGGATCTCTCATAGAACAAGTATTCATGGCTTAGCCTCCAGGTTTCAAAAATGCACAATTTCCAAATCATTTGTGTGAATTGAACAAAGCAATCTACGAAATACGTCAAGCTCCACATGCTTGGAATGATTCCTTAAAGTCTTTCATTAATTCATATGGATTTCTCACTCGCAAAAGTGACCCCTCCCTATTTATCTATACAGCATACAACATCATCACATACTTTCTGGTATATGCAGATGATCTTCTTTTCACAATAAATGATGAATAATTCATGAGCAACTTCATTGTAGCCTTATCTCACCAATTCTCACTCAAACACTTGGGTTATCCTCACTATTTCTTGGGTGTGGAATTAATCCGTGTCAAAGATGGACTCTATCTCTCACAACACAAATACTACATAATAGAAGCATCGGAGAAATTTGACATGGTGGAGGAGAAACCATCACCAACACCCTAGTCGTCCATAACAAAACTTCAACTTAATGATGCTTCAACCAATACAGATGCTACATGGTTCAGGAGGAACATTAGATCCTTACAATACCCTGTTGGAACATTATGCATATATTCCAATATAGGGAGATGAATTGAAAAAGTTCATTAAGTGAAGTCCCACATTGTATATTAGTTGAAAAAACTTCTTAGTCCCACATTGCTTAGATTAGAAATCTTAGCTAGTTTATTTCATTATATAATGAAGTCACTTGTTTCATTCCAAAACACACCAAAAACTTAATTTGAGTTTTTCCTTCCTCACTCTCATAACTCTGCGTCTTTTGAATTGTCGAAGCGCCAACTTCTCCCTCTTTCTTTCTACTCGTTGAATTTTCCGAGTACCTTCTTGAATTCTCTTTAGAGAATAATGTTAATTTCTCCTCGTTTGAGTTGAGAAATTATAAGTATAATTTTTTCTTGGATTCTCTTTAGAGAATTATTGAAATTTCTCTTGGTTTGAGAAATTACTACGACTGGTCTTTATACCAGATACTAAGATGGTATTCATACCATATTTGAATGGTCGTAGTACCATTTGAGGGTGTATTTCTAGACCGATTATCTACCGTGCAAGTAGTAATCGTATAGTATAGAACTGGGCTGTTTTATCCTGGAGGCGTCGTGGTTATTAAGAGCTGCTTTGCATAATTTTGGCAGTACCGCGAAACGTCTTAAAGAAAGCGTACCGATCCGCGACTCGACCCGGTAATTTCTTTGGTGGCAACGTTGTTAAAATCGTGATCCAACAATTTTAAGACGTTTCGAATTGCCATGGCTACTGAAGAAATTATTGGTACTTCTGCGGATACTTTCTTTGACAAACCGTCATTTTTGAGAGATGTCACTTCAAATGTTGGCAACAAATGATGATTTTTTTCTTAATGTTGAAAAAAAAAAATAGCTAACATTTTGACCGAGGACATTTTGTTGCTCCCTTTGGATCAACCGAACATACTAACGGTAAGAAATTTGAGGATCAAAAGGAACACATAATAGTGTTGAAGCTGAATCTGCTGCACAGATTAAAGCGAACAATTTACAGCTTAGGAATGAAATCACCTTATAGAAAGAATGATTATAACATTCTGAATAGAATCACAAATGATCTGTATGACTATTACAGTAATTGTGATACTTCAAAATATGTTTAAGAGACTCTGAAAAACAAGTATGACATTGAAGAAGCTGGAGAACAGAAGAATGATTTTAGCAGCTACGTGAAGTATCAGATGGTAGTTGAAAGGTCCATAGAAACTCAAAGTCACGAACTTCAAAATATTGCTCATAAGATCATCACTGAAGGTATGTATTTATATGCAATTTGAATTTCTTTTATTATTGACAAACTGCCCCTAGTTTGAAAGTTTTTATGAATTATGCCTTGTTAGAAAATAAAATAATATTTTATTTAGAGACTGATTATTCTCATTAAAGAAGAATATCAGAGACATGATTAAATAGAAAAGTCTTGGTTGCTTTAAACAACAAAAATAAATTCGGTATGGTTCTAAAGCCATATGGCAAATCATTATAGAATTAGAACTGCAATATTGTGAACCGAATTAAGAATGGGAACCCTTCTATGGCCCCAATTGCTCCAACTAGACAACAACCACCACCTCAAAGAAATGACGTGGTTTTTCTTTTGTTTCAACCGTGGAAAACTAAGTCATATGGCTAAGAGATGTAGCATGTAATGCTTGAACTTGGTGTGGCCCGTAATGCACGAGTTAACATGGCTAATGGAAAATTTATTCATATGATCATTGAAATCAACATGGTTGATAGATTTGATGGTTGGTGGATAAACACAGGCGTCTCTCGTCGTGGTTGTTATGATCGTGTTATGTTTAAAACATACACGAATACTAAAGATAAGAAAGTGTTGTTGGGAGATGCCCACACCACTAATGTTGTCGATATTGGAGAAGTGGAACATGGTCCACCTATGAAAAGACTTTAATCTTGAAGAATGTCATGTATACTTCTGATATTATAAAGAATCATGTTTATGTTTTCTCTTCTTCTTATAAATAAGGAAATATTTAGTCAATTTATTGGGGTAGATTTGTACACCATCATCATAAAGAATGATATTTTTGTGAATGAAATTGATAAGTTCAAAAACTTTGTAAAGAATTTGAAAATGATTTAGTAAGAATTTGTAGTGATAGGTAATATGTATGATTCTAGTTTATTTAATAATTTTTATAAACAACATTGAATTGTACATGAAACGACTGCTCCATATTCCCCTGAAATAAATGGTAAAGCAGAAACAAAGAATAGAACTCTTATTGAATTTTTTGTTGCAATTATGATGAATTCTGGTGCTGCACCTCACTAGTGGGGGGAAATTTTATTGACTGTTTGTTATGTCCTGAATAGAGTTCCCAAGTCAAAGAGTAATATATCTCCTTATGATATATTAAAGAAAAGACAACCAATCTTGTCTTATTTGAGAACTTGGGGATGTCTGGCTTATGTCAGAAATCCGGATCCGAAACGAGTTAAACTCGCTAATAGAGCATATGAATATGTATTCATTAGATATGTAACAAACAGTAAGGCATATAGGTTTTATGACCTAAATGCAAAAGCGATCATAGAATCAAATGATGTTGATTTCTATGAATATGAATTTCCCTTCAAATTGAGAAATAGTGGGGGCACTCAATCGAGTCACATTCTTGTGATAAGAAGCACAGAAAGCAACAAAAATGTAGAAATAGAACTTCGACGAAGTAAAAGAGTAAGAGTTTCTAAAGATTATGGGCCTGACTATGCGGCTTATAATGTAGAAGAAGATCCAATAAATCTTCAAGAAGCTTTGTCTTCTCTGGATGTAGACTCATGGTAAGAAGTTATTAATGATGAGATAGATTCTCTGGAATCTAACAAGACCTGGCACTTAGTAGACTTGGTTCCTGGTTGCAAACCAATCGGTTGTAAATGGGTTTTGAAAAAGAAACTAAAATATGATGGAACTATTGATAAATACAAGGCTTGTTGTAGCCATGGATTTTAGACAACGAGAAAATGTAGATTTCTTCGATACCTTCTCTCCTGTCACTAGAATAACATCCATTAGGGTACTTATTTCAATTGCTGCTATTTATAATTTAATAGTACACCAAATGGATGTTAAAACTGCTTTTCTAAACGGTGACTTAGAAGAAGAAATCTATATGGAACAACCAGAAGGGTTTGTGATCCATGAACAAGAAAAACAAGGTTTGTAAGTTAGACAAATCTTTGTATGGATTAAAGCAATCTCCTAAACAATGGTATGAAAAGTTTGATAACTTAATGATATCGAATGGGTATAAAGTGAATGAAAGTGACAAATGCGTTTATTACAAACTTGAGAATCGCATTTACACTATCATATGTCTATATGTAGACTATTTACTCATATTTGGATCAAACATTCAGACCATTAATGATGTGAAATCATTGTTGAGTAACAACTTTGATATGAAAGATCACGAGATTCTTGGTATAAAGATCACGAGACCCGTGCAAGAAATTTCTTAGGATCAATCACACTATGTGTAGAAGATCTTAAAGAAATATAAATACTTTGATTGTAAACCTGCATGCACACCTTATAAACCAAGTGTTAAACTGTTTAAGAACACTGGTGAAAGTGTGAGACAAACTGAATATGCGAGCATCATTGGCAGCCTTAGATATGCCACTGATTGTATTAGACCCGACATTGTATATGTCGTAAGATTGTTATGCATATTTACGAGTAGACCGAGTAACAAGCACTGACAAGCTATTGAGCAAGTCATGAGGTACCTTAAAAGGACCGTATATCTCGGTCTACATTATCAGAAATTTCCTGTTGTACTTGAAGGATACAGTGATGCAGATTGGAATACCTTGTCAGGTGATTCCGAAGCTACTAGTGGCTATGTATTCAACATAGTTGGAGGAGCTGTATCTTGGAAATCAAATAAGCATACTATCCTGGCTCAGTCCACGATGGAGTCTGAAATGATCGCATTAGCAAATGCTAGTGAAGAAGCAAGTTGGTTAAGATGCTTGCTAGCTGAGATTCCCTTATGGGAAAAACCTATGTCAGTTGTGTTGATCCACTGCGATAGTACCGCGGCTATTGCAAAAATTGAGAACCGTTATTATAATGGTAAAAGACGTCAAATAAGAAGAAAGCACAATGCTTTTAGAGATTGTATCTCTAAAGGAGCTGTAAGAATGGATCATGTACGCACTGATGAAAACTTAGCAGATCCTTTGACGAAAGGATTAGCTAGAGAGAAAGTCCATAATACATCTAAAAAAAGATGGGACTAATGCCTATACAGAAATGAGTTGCTCATGATGGTAACCCGACCTAAATGACTGGAGATCCCAAGAAATAGGTTCAATGGGTAATAACAAGTTGTGAGTAATATGAGCTGATCATGCTAGAGTAAATAAAAGAAGCATGAATCCTGAAGTAATAAGAGGATGAGATAATAGAAACTCTTAATGAGATCTATACTTTGTATGAGGGAGTACCTAGGCTACAGGAGTACTCTTGATAGACTCACCTATGTGATTGTGGAACTGAGGCCGGTTCCTATGGAATTTCGAGGCAGAATTCCTAGAGCCTTCACTAAACCGGGATACACGTGCAGGGCCATTAAAAGCACGGGCTATTAAGAATACACCTTAAGAAAAGGTTGTGTGCGAGTTTGATGTCTGAGATAGAGTTCAAGACAATTGTGTCACTCTTGTTGAATCGGAATCCTACTTGCTACGCAAAGGTTCAAGCCGTAGACACCTCTGCATATGCACAATCTTAGAAACGTTTGACGTTATTTCTGAAACACTGTTTTAAATTCAAGTGGGGGATTGTTGGAACATTATGCATATATTCCAATATAGGGAGATGAATTGAAAAAGTTCATTAAGTGAAGTCCCACATTGTATATTAGTTGAAAAAACTTCTTAGTCCCACATTGCTTAGATTAGAAATCTTAGCTAGTTTATTTCATTATATAATGAAGTCACTTGTTTCATTCCAAAACACACCAAAAACTTAATTTGAGTTTTTCCTTCCTCACTCTCATAACTCTGCGTCTTTTGAATTGTCGAAGCGCCAACTTCTCCCTCTTTCTTTCTACTCGTTGAATTTTCCGAGTACCTTCTTGAATTCTCTTTAGAGAATAATGTTAATTTCTCCTCGTTTGAGTTGAGAAATTATAAGTATAATTTTTTCTTGGATTCTCTTTAGAGAATTATTGAAATTTCTCTTGGTTTGAGAAATTACTACGACTGGTCTTTATACCAGATACTAAGATGGTATTCATACCATATTTGAATGGTCGTAGTACCATTTGAGGGTGTATTTCTAGACCGATTATCTACCGTGCAAGTAGTAATCGTATAGTATAGAACTGGGCTGTTTTATCCTGGAGGCGTCGTGGTTATTAAGAGCTGCTTTGCATAATTTTGGCAGTACCGCGAAACGTCTTAAAGAAAGCGTACCGATCCGCGACTCGACCCGGTAATTTCTTTGGTGGCAACGTTGTTAAAATCGTGATCCAACATACCCTGTATATTGTAAGGAACCAATGATACAAACACAACATTTTCAAACCAACCGTATTTTGGATTATACAAGTCTTTATAAATTCTTCAAAAAAATTTGTAAATAGTAGTTGTTTCCAATGACATTGCAGAAAAATCAAAGAGTTCTAAGTGATTTGCAAGATCATAATGTATGAATAAATACAAAAACCACTCATGAAATTGATATAAATTTTCATTTCAATATTGTCTAATATGTATATCACACAACATGATAGATCATGATTAACATACATAGAGATACATTCCTTAACAAATAATGAACCATGAAACTCAAAACAAATTGATCTATTCTATAACGAGAAATGCTAAAATGACACCAAGTATGACATTTACACCGTATCTATATACGGTTCCATCTATTATTTTTTCTTATTTTATTATTATCATATGCATTGGAATTTTTGCCATTTACAAAATAGTGCTTCAAACTACGGTGTTACAATTTGGTGTAAGCATAGCGGTTCTCATTCTATAAACAAACTTTTTTATATTTGTTTACATAGATAAATTATAACTAGGCTGCATTAATTGTCTTTGAATGTTCTTTTTTGAGCACTTCAAACAAGCTTCCATCATAAACACCGCGAATTGTTTCTTTCTGAAGTAAACCATTCTTGTCTTTTGCAAGTTGGTAAAGAACTTTCCATTCAACAAAGCCACCAGTCCTGCATATATGAGCATACATTAATGGTTATTATATTTCTATAGTGAAAATAAATTTAACTTATGTTATATGCATCATCATATTCAACAAACCAACCTTCCTTGGATATCTTTAGGATCTCTGTTTGATTTTATCAACTCCTCGACCTCATCTTGTGTTAAAGCATTTGGATGTGTATGTGCATGTTTGATGAAAATTTCTTCAAACTTTGATTCAACAAACCTTCCTTCACTATCATAAACTCCAGTGTCACTGCCATGTTTGCCTAGTTTGATATTCTTAACTTCAATTGGAAAAAGTGGAGATGGGAGTTTTCCCTACTCCACAATAACAACCATATAATAAAGGTTAGCCTAAGTGCTCACAAAAGACTAATTAGGAGAATAAAATATTTCAAACTTTAATAATATAAATTTTGATTAACTTACAGGGCGAGTAGCCTGACTTAGGGGCCCATTGATGAAAACCGCAGCTGCAGTTGATAACATCACCCCACTCCCAATTTCACGCATTGCTGTTATTCATTCATTCATTATTAACCAAAATTGTTAATAATACTATCAAATTTATTCTTTTTCTTTTACTTTATTTCATTCATGATTTATGTTTTGGGCCGCCCACAAAATCCGTGATAAAAGATCTAAGTACACGCACAGCATGGAATGACATATAGAATAGTGAAGACCTCATTCAAGTATCACATGTTATTCAAGCATTAATCACACATTGAATTAATCAAACAGCAACGTGCATAAGTCGGTCGGTTCAAACGGAGATGGTTTTAACCGCTCACATTATATAAAATCCGGCAGGTGCTATTTAAGGTATGCTATTCCTTCTCGCTTTTGAATTACTTCTCACTCATTCACGGACTTTTTGGTATTTGAGTGCTAGTCTTTTAGGTCCACCTTACACCACTGTACCAAAACACACTGCACTGTGTCTGAACTTTATCTAGCTCAGTTATTGTCTATCGTTTGTGCTATTCATACATCAGTCCTACACCACAACCCAACAAGACGCCTTTATAAAGGACAAAATCGTAAAAATTCTCATACCTAAAGCGGATAATAGTAGCCTCAGCAGTGCGGACTTGAAATTGACCATGATGTTACTGTCTATTGTAGCTTAATTTAACAATTTAAAACCATGATGCAAGGAAAGGGAGTACTGAAAATCCTAAAGAATGATAATTAGTTTACAACACAATCAACAAGCACAGAAGGAAAACAATACCTAAATTATATCCCTTCTTTTGTCTCTTTTATTTCCTTCTACAAATTTAGGAATATGAATAGCACAGATTTTTCTGGCGTTAGCTCAATTTCCTTGTAGAAAAGGGTTTTGAGCTAATTCGAAATTCGAAATCAGTCCTAAATTATGTAAATTTTAATGAAATATTGTTTTCCTTAGATATTGATCTCATATTTAATTCATTTAACAATATAGAATGAAAGAATTAAAAACATTTTTGTAATTAAAAAAAACCTTGGAAAGTCTCTGATGGATAAATAAGACCATCTTTATTGAGATCAAAGAAAGCAGCATGTTTCTGAAGAACATTTTCATCAACTGGATTCTGTTTCTCATCTTCAATACCACCAACAAATCCTACATATAAATTAAATTAATAAAAAACATCAATCTATGAAATAGAATTAACAAAGTAAAACACAATAAAATAGAAGACAAATTTTGTCAAATTAATACCTTTCTCTAATTGTTTTCTATGTGATGATGAAGAAGAAGCCATATTGATGCATAGAATGCTTAAGCACAAAAGGAGTTTTAGAAGAAAGTCCATTTTGGTAAGTGTTGTTTTGGTCTAATGAGTTTGTGTTTATGTATATAGAAGTGAAAGAAAGAAAACTTAGCGTATAGGATATGGTATCATAGATTTTATAATTCATCTTATCGGTTTGTTTTGGAACTGTTATAACTAATATTTTAATAAATAGATAATATTTTCTTCTTGTTATATGATTCAATTGTTTTGTTTTTGCTGAAAACAACAATATACCTTCAAAATGAGACAGAGTGTTATTGTCATTCTTTTAAGGGAATCTTTTTTTGTTGATTGTGGTTTATCCTTTTATGGTGTGATAGTGTTTTTAGTGTATTTTTTGTTGTTTTGTTATTTATTTATTGTTTCGATATTACCAAAATAATATTATATATTTTGTTTAAGAATCGAGTCTAAATTTAATTTATATTAGTAAAGGACCTCTGCGTTGGTACGGATCGTGCAAAGTCGATGTAAATACTAAATAAAAATTAATATATATATATATATATATATATATATATATATATATATATATATATATATATATATATATATATATATATATATATAGTTGGTGATTTTAGTATTATCAATGTAATTTTGATGGTAATGTGATTTACTGAAGGGCGATGCAATTATGCGTTAAGCTTGAAACGAGTTAGGGTAGTGCGGAGTGCACGCTCGTGGAGCCAAACGTACAATTGAATACGAATAATAGAAACGGGGTTCCAAGGGGCGGAGCCCCTGGCGGGGTGCGGGGCAGCGCCCTGCCGGGGTCCAAGGGGCAGCGCCCCTGGCTGGGGTTCCGCTGCAAAATTTTCGTTTGAATAGTTGCACCCTTTCCCAACGGACATAACCGTTTTACCGAACAGGTGCTTCGTTTCCAACCAACATAACTGTTTTACCGAACAGGTGTGTCTGTTCGTTTCTATTATTGGTCTCCTATATAAGGAGTCTTTTGGTCTCGATTTGAAATACGAAATCATATACTTCCTCTACATTCTGATCTGTTCTCCATTGTCAGAAACAGATTGATTCTCCAAGAATTATTCCCGCAAAGATTTCGTGAACCCAGACAAGTATAGGGTCGAAATACTTTGTTCGGAAAGTGAACGAACACGATTCTTGGAGATATCCAGGATTATCATACAAATTTCTAACATATATATATATATATATATATATATATATATATATATATATATATATATATATATATATATATATATATATATATATATATATATATATATATATATATATATATATATATATATATATACATATATATATATATATATGGGCGTATCAAATGAGAACTTTGGTTATTATGAGAACTGAGAACTTTTAATAATAACCGTACGATTTAAAATCAATGCTCAAATTTGTTTTAATGTGATGTGTATTTAAAGCAGAATTTATCTATTAATTACTATCTCTTAAAATTTAAATAAAATCTGAGCATTGATTTTAAATCGTACGGTTGTTATTAAAAGTTCTCATTCTTATAATAACCAAAGTTCTTATTTGATACGTCCCATATATATATATATATATATATATATATATATATATATATATATATATATATATATATATATATATATATATATATATATATAAGGAGGGATCAAATTACACCAATACATTACATTAATAGTTACACTCATTTATAACCTTTGATATAATTTTAATCGAATGGTTAAAAATGTCCACTTAGTGATTCATGATTGTTTCTTAAAATAGTTTCCTTGCACGTCCTGTTACACCATCCACCACCTCCTGTTACACCATCACCTCCTCCAGTTTGGCTACCAACACCGTCTTTCATTGCACGTCCTTCAACAGTTGGAACTTCATCGATCCGACCACCAACAGGGCCTAGTAGTCATGGATTCATGCCTACTCCTAAATTTACACAATGGCGGCCAACTTGATGTTTCCTTCTATTAATTTAAATTTGTCTTATAGATTTTATGACATCATCAAATGTTTTGTTTTTAAGTTGTAATTGTTGGTACGATGTTCTTTGCAATTTTATGGTACTTTGTTTGTTTTGTTGATTTTATTTCGATGATACTAGATATTTTGGATTTTAAAGTTTTATTTGTCAGTGCAATATTTTGAAATTGGATGATACTATAATATTTTGAATTATGAAGTAATTATATTGTTAGCACAATATCTTTTGAATTTCATGGTTTCGTCGTGTGCAAGCTAATTATTGTTTGTGATGGTACATCTATAATGTATATGATAGGATGTAAAATTTTTGCTCCCTAGTTTTAAATTGGTGGTACTATAATGTATGATTGAACATAGGGACTAATATGATCCAATTAAGTTTTGTAAGGGACTAAATTGAGTCCCTTTTTTTTGTTAGGGACCAAAATGGGTGTCTCTTACTTTTGTAAATAATACACGTGGCATAAATAATACACATGGCACCAGTCACGGTTTAAAAGTATGGGAAAAAAACTGGTTTGAAAAAAATATTAATACGGGGACTAAAATGACTCGGTTAAATTTTGTAAAGGATTAAATTGAGACTTTTTTTTTCTCAAGGATTAAATTGGACTCTTCAATATATGTGAGGGACTAAAATGGGTCTTCACTCTATTTTATTTTATCAAATTATAATTTTATTTTCACATAAATTTAAAAAAATCTCTCATACTTTTTCTAATAATTAAACAACTCTTCATTTTTTAAAAGAAAACTTGTTTGTTAAAAAAACTTGATTCTAAATATTTTTTACGAGAAGTTGCAGCATCAATTCGTACAAGAGGAAAATCAGTTTCCTTTGAAGAATTGCATGATCTTCTAATTGATTTTGAAATTTACCTTCAAAGTGAAGAAAATCAGGATACCACTCCCATTTTTATTGCAAATGCCCCAAAGAACAAAAGGGAATCATGTAAAGAAAGGTTAGTATTCATGTTCAAACAACAATTATTCCTCTAATTGAAGGCCAGCATCACCTGACTCAGTTAAAAGAGTCATATGCCAGTGCTGCGAGAAACCTGGACATACAACAAAGTTATGTTACAAATTACTTGGATACTTGTCGCTACCGCGAAAATTAACAGAGTCGCCACTAACATATTTATCCTGAAGAGGAAGGGAATGCCAGCTGTAGCGGCGGAAAATTTGAGATTAAGCTATTGGTTAACTTAACTCGTTAAAAAGCAAGAGTCGCCACCGAACTTTATTGTCTCCAAGATAGGAAAGGGAAAAAACTCAAAAAAACCCACAAAAAGAAATCTGGATACAGGGGTTGGTTATGTAAGGGGAAGGTGTTAACACCCCCCACATCTGTGGTACTCCACAAGAACCTTTTGAAAATCTATGTTTATGTTAAAACCATTTTTTGTTTGCTAAAGAGAAAGAAAAAGAAAATATTTACAAAGTTTGCTCGGCAAGACGTTGTATCTTGTGCCTACATACCTCCCCAGTGCAATGGAGAAGTCAGAGCATTTGTAGTTCTGCTCAAAAGTTTTGAAAAAAGGTTTTATTGAAAATAATTTTAAAGGAAAAAGAGTGCAAGTGCACAAAAGAGTTTTAAAGAAGATCACTCGACAAAAGTCGAGGTTTTTTATTATGAAAAGAGTTTTGAAAACAGGTCGATGGCGATGCACGAGGCAATCGGCTTACAAAGAGTTGGTTGAGGGTTTGGTATATGGTCCAAGTAATGCGGGGGTGGACATTTATTAAAAGTGGAAAATTGAAGAAATAAATGGAAACATACAAGGTCATACAGGTAAAATCCATACAAACAAGCATACAAGTTCAAGCATAAAGGGATGAACATGAAGGAGGTAAAATAAGAGTGTACGTGAACTAGTCAAAGACTAGCCTCTAAACGATCAACCAGAATGATTAACCGAGTAGGTCATCTGTAAGAAAGTCCAGTCTCAAGCTGTGCAAGTGTGCATGTGTAAGTACGGTTGATGGCAATGCGTGAAGTGCGATCGACTTATGATAGAAAACGGCTAAGAACCTAATATTCTTTTATTTTGAAAAATAGTTAAAGCATGCGAGAAATAATAAAATAAAGCGATAAAGAAAAGCGATAAAAATTATTACAAGGCCTCGGGGATGGAGATTACAAACTTAAACGAATGAGGATGAAAATTAACTACTAATTATTACAATCCAATTGAAAATTAAAGCTAAATATAAGAATAATATATACAAAAATTGAAATGAATTATAAATGTCCATAATAAAATCCTCAAAGATGGTAGTACCTCACAAAAATCAAGAAAATATTAGTCACGGATATAGATATAATGATGCATGAATAAATGACAAAAATATACTAACAAATATTAATCAAAATCAACTAAAGAGAGTGTAAAAATAAGCAAATTAAAATCTAAAAGAAAATTAAAATAAATAAACATATTTTTGGTATTTTTAATATGAGAAATTAAACTAAAATATTAATATTATAAAATATTTTTTTGCACTTTTATATGAGAAATAAAATTAAATCACATGTTTTTGTATTATTTAAGAAAAAATAAAACTATAAGGTAAAACAAATACTTTGTTATGGCTCAAGAAAATGGAAGAAATTGTAATAACTACGGAATTATACATATAAGGCTTGAAATTCCATAAATATTCTTTATTTAATTAGAAAAACATTACAAGGAAGGGAAATAAAACTGAAAGGGAGGGAAATAAACTAAAAGGAAATAAAAATAAAGCAAGTAATACGACTCCCCCAGACTTAAATGATGCAGTGTCCTCAATGCATGTGAACTACTCCTCAGTGTTGCGGTTGCGAGAACTGCTTGCGCCTCTTGTACAAACACGGCGACGTCTATCAGTAGGAGATCCATTTACACGAATGTTGAGATCATGCAATTGTGTAGCAATTTCGGTGTATTGGCCTTCGTTCCTAATAGCATAGTCACGGTGCTCTTGTTGCATCTCTCGAATAAGCCTTAGTGTTTCGTTTTGATTTGTCTGCATAGCTTGAAAGAGTTGGTCTTGTCGTTGAATTGCAGCATACATGGCATCAAGAGTAATAGGTGGAGGGTTGTTTTGAGGAGGTTGGTTGACATCAGCTTGTTCTTGGTTGAGTTCTTCTTCCATGGCATCCACAGGTTCATTAGGATGTTCAGGTTGGTTATCTTGAGGGTTGTCATCAATAAGCCTCCAACGCTGAACATAACGGATGTTGATTCTTTCTGGGCATGGCAGGACGACATAAGGAATCAGAACTTTGTTGACGACCAAAGTGTAGTGGCCATCATTACGGGGTGAAACCAAGTGGGAGTCACGGCAGTAAGTGAGGTCGAGTGATTGAGCAGGCATCATGAGATGAGTGAGGGAGATGAGGTCATCACCAAGACCTAAGGCACAGGCCAAGGAAGTAATAATTCCGCCAAACAGAAAGGGGTTTGTAGCGGGGGCGTTGATGCAGCCTTGGATGTGTTGGAGCATAAAAGGTGCGGCATTGAAACGGATATTGTTTAGCGCACAGTAGAGGAAAAATAATTCATTTTGGTTTACCTTGTGGTTGTTGGATCTTGCAAAAATAGTGTGCCCCAAAACACGTTGAAAATAACGTATAGCGGGGTTTTGAATGTGAGAAGCATGTAGAGCCCTCCAACCGGTAGGAATTTCGCCAGTAAGATTAAACCAAAATTCGAAAGCAAGGTCTTCCCAAGATCGACCATCGAGTTCTTGAAAGATTGTGCGGAGAGCATTTGGTACATTATTAAAATGCAAGTACGTAGCCACTACTTCTTGATCCAGAGTAAATTCACGGTTGAACATCCGAAATTGGATGTTACCGGTTAAGAGCAGTTGATCAGAAGGAGTGTCGTAGTTGAAAGAGCTCAAAAACTCTAAGACGAGCGGCTCATAAGTTGGTACGGGTTCGGTACAAAGATGGTGTAGGCTAGATTTAGTGAGTAGACGGGTGACACCATCTATGAGACCCAGAGTTTCTAGACATTCGATGTTCACAAATTTTGTGGGAACAACCGAACGTTCATAGAATGCAAGGTATTTGGTTCTTTGAGCATCGTTGTCATCCTCTCGAAAGATAATATGTGAAAGGTCGGGAGGTGCCCTCTCAGGACGCACACTACGGATGATTGAACGTGGAGGCATGATGTGTTTTGAGAGAAAAATAGTATGGAGAATAGAAGAGTAGAAAATGGTTTGGAGGTTGTGAAGAAAAAGAGTGGTGGTGGTGTGGTTTTATAGTGAGGTTTGAAAATGGTGTGGTTAATGTAGAATTAAAATGGAGTTATGGTGATGTTTGAAGTTTGAATGGAATAGAGAAATGGGAAATGATGTGGGGTTAAAGAGGTGAATGATGGAGGATGAATGAGGTTTATGGTGTTTAAATGGAAGAAATAATGGGGAGAATGAAGAAGATTGAATGATGAATTTTGAAATTCAAATTCATAATTCAAAAGGGAGTAAAGATGCTTCTTCTGCGTGGTCAAACGCAGACTGCTGCCCTTGGGAGACGCGCGTCTCAGGCAGTCAGTCTGCTGGGGGACAGAGCATGGAGACGGGCGTCTCCTGTCCTTTGCATGCAGAGTCTGGTCCCACAGAGGTGGAGACGTGCGTCTCCTAGCCTAGGGACATGCCCATTTCGCATGTGGTGCTGTAGTCACTAGCTGACAGATACAAAATTATGAGAATAGCACAGATGGGACAAGTGATGTTACTATAAGCAGCAAAATACCAGACTGAGTGAGTTATATGTATTCATAAATATATAGCAGTCAGACAGCAGAATAGTATAACACAGTAGCAGTAATGAATAAAATATTGCATTTCGAATTAAAAACTGGTACTGAATGTTGACAGAAACAGAATGTAAAAATGCAGAAAATTAAATTCTAAACTAGGAATTGGAAATTGTTAAAACTAGAAATAAAATCTAATAATCTAAGCGGTAACATCTAGCCACGTCTATTGTTGTGCACATTAGAATAAATGTGTTTGAAAACTTCGTCGAATTGAGCATTGACGGTGTCGATGAAATCGAAGAAGTGCATTTGCAAAGTGTGTAGCTCGTTGCGCACATGTTGTACATCTTGTTGCAGTGCATTGATGGCTTGCTCATGTGTGTTCTGATTAGGCATTCTTTGGTTCACTGATGCGGTGGATGCAGCAGGTTGTTGTGGTTCAAGCTCGACATCAGCCATATCTTCAGTATAATCATCAGCAGAATCTTCAGAAGGAGTCTCAGGCTCATACTCGGGAATGGGTTCATCTTCAGAAAGAGGTTCTTATTCAGGAATGGGTTCATCTTTAGGAAGAGGCTCATATTCAGGCACATGATCATCCTCAGGCATAGGTTCGTAGTATCCAGGAGGAGTGTCAGGCTCAGATTCCGATACGTGCATTTCCCCATCAAAATGTTCATAAGCTTGTGGGGTTTCAGGTGAGGGTTCTCTCTCAGGAATATGACCATAGTAAAGCCAGTTAGCAGGGTTGTGCACACTCGTTCTTGGACTTGGTAAGGTGAACTGATCTAATACTTTATTATCAATGAGTAAATCAAACTGATCAGGTCCAAGGTTACCGATGATACCTCGATTAAAGCAGAAACGAATGTCCATGGAATTGTGGGAACCAAGAGGTGTCAATCTAAGTAGAGGTATTCTCAGTCCTATAGCATTAGCCATCATAGTGACAAATCCGCCGATCCTAATAGATGAAACTTCGTCTTGCGTGATGCGCTCGAAGTTTGTTAGCATGAATGCGATGGCGTTGACCGGACGATTCTGAGAGGTGCAGAACATGATGAATAATTCTTCTCTAGAGACTTCAGTAATATTATCGGGTTTACCGAAAATGTAGTGAGCGATGATCTTATGCAAGTATCTGAAGGCAGGGTTATGGATGTTCTCAGATTGAAACTCGTTCACTTCAGGGTTGTCGTTTCCAGTGATCTTGCCCCAAAATCTCTCCAACTCCCAGTAAGCAAGACTGTCTTCAGCTACTGTGGTGTATGCATCTGATCCATGAGGTAATTCTAACATTTCAGCAAAATCTCGGATGCAAAAGTTATATTCCAAACCAAAGAGTCGAAAGAGGATAACTCCTTTCCTCAGCCCTTGTCCACAGTTAGGAAGATAAGTCAAGGAGCTCAAGAATTCCAGAGTGAGATTTCGGTAGGTACTAAACTTGCAGAACAGGTGAGAACCGGTCCAACCGATTTGGTTCAGCAAGTGCATGACGCTTTCTTCGATACCAAGTCTTTCCATAGTCGGCTGGTGAGGGCAGCAAGTCAAATCCATTTGCCTCTCGGCCAGCTTAGCAAATCTCGCTTCTTGTCCTCTACCACGGAACACAACTTCCATATTATCAACTTCTTGCATCTTGATTAGTTAGTAGTTAAGAAAACCTATAAGTTGAAAATATTAAGATTAAGTTAGAACTAGGCTAGTGTTGTTTAAAAAGGAAAATAAAGAGAAAAATAAAATAAAAATGTAACAAGTTATAATAATAGATATAATTATAAAAAGGAAATATTTTTGCGATTTAAAGATAGCGGTTATAATTATAGTGATTATTATAAAATGTAGGAAAAACATAAAAATAATTAAAATAATTCAAAAATAGAATAGAATATAAAAATAAAAAGTTAAAAATAAAAATAATTGTGGGTTGTCTCCCACCAAGCGCTTTGTTTTATGTCGTAAGCTCGACGATTTAAAATAGAAAACTATTTTTTCGAATGAGCGGGCAGCTCGTCAAGTTTAAAAATTTGGATATTTTCATCGTGTTCGAGATGATGGTAAAACTTAAGACGTTGCCCATTTACGAAAAATGGTTTGACGGTTTCTCCTTTGATTTCTATCGCTCCGCTCGGAAATATTTTAGTGATTTCGAAAGGGCCAGACCATCTAGATCGTAACTTACCAGGAAATAATTTTAATCTAGAATTGAATAGAAGTACTTTATCGCCTATGCTAAAATTTTTCCTAGATATACGCTTGTCATGCCATTTTTTCGTTCTCTCTTTATAAATTTTGGCGTTCTCGTAAGCGTCTTGTCTAAGTTCGTCTAATTCGTTTATGTCCAGAAGTCGTTTCTCACCAGCGGCGGTGTAGTTTAGATTTAAATTCTTAATGGCCCAATAGGCCTTATGTTCTACCTCTACCGGGAGGTGGCATGATTTTCCATAAACGAGTTTGAATGGGGTAGTTCCAATTGGAGTTTTGAAAGCTGTTCTATAAGCCCATAAAGCTTCATTTAACTTGGTTGACCAATCCTTTCTAGATATAGCAACAGTTTTCTCCAATATTTGTTTTATTTCGCGGTTAGATACTTCTACTTGTCCGCTTGTTTGAGGATGGTATGGTGTAGCTATTCGATGATTTACTCCATATTTTCGAAGGAGTTTCTCGAGGATTCGTGAAATGAAATGAGACCCACCATCGCTAATTACCAGTCTTGGCACACCGAACCTAGGAAAGATGACGTTTTTGAAGAGTTTAATAACTACTTGTGTATCGTTTGTAGGAGAAGCGATAGCTTCTATCCATTTCGAAACATAATCGACAGCTACGAGTATATATTGATTTCCGAATGATGATGGAAACGGGCCCATGAAGTCTATTCCCTAGACGTCAAATATTTCTACTTCTAGAATGCCCTTTTGAGGAATTTCGTCACGTCTCGAGATATTTCCGGTTCGTTGGCATCTATCACAATTTAATACAGCAAAATAAACGTCTTTCCACAGGTTGGGCCAGAAGAGTCCAGATTGAAGGATTTTGGCGCAGGTTCTAGATGTGCTATGGTGTCCTCCACACGGTGCAGAATGACAGTGTGTTATTATGCTTCCTATTTCTTCCTCGGGTACACAACGTCTAAAGATTCCATCGGGGCCTCTTTTGAAAAGGAGCGGGTCGTCCCAATAGTAATGTTTTAGGTTATGGAAAAATTTCTTCTTCTGTTGGTAACTTAGATCAGGAGGAAGTACACCAGCAGCTAGGTAGTTTACGAAGTCTGCATACCAAGGTGTGTCAGAGCTGGCTAAAGCTACTTCTGCGAAGTTATTGGTTTCAGTGATTGAATGGTATGGTTCTAATTCATTAGCTTCTAACTGAGCGATGAGTCTTTCATAAGGGAAATCATCGTCAATTGGTACTTGTTCGGGTTTCAGATTTTCCAATCGAGAGAGGTGGTCTGCTACGACATTTTTAGTTCCCTTTTTATCTTTAATTTCTAGGTCGAACTCTTGTAATAACAGAATCCATCTTAATAGTCTCGGTTTGGCGTCTTTCTTGGTTAAGAGGTACCTAATAGCGGCGTGGTCAGTGTATATGATTATTTTGGCTCCTACCAGGTAAGAACGAAACTTGTCTAACGCGAATACGACAGCTAATAATTCTTTTTTTGTCGTGGCGTAATTCATTTGAGCTTCGTCTAGGGTTCTACTTGCATAGTATATGACATGTAGTTTCTTATCTTTTCTTTGCCCTAGAACGGCTCCTACAACATAATCACTTACGTCGCACATTATTTCGAAAGGCTCATTC
The DNA here is from genome assembly GCF_029867415.1 of Vicia villosa. NCBI lineage: Eukaryota > Viridiplantae > Streptophyta > Magnoliopsida > Fabales > Fabaceae > Vicia > Vicia villosa. The sequence goes on along the minus strand of NC_081183.1, from coordinate 171,979,566 downwards.
CAGTCGGGAGGTTGCATGATCGGTGCAGAGATTAATGCTTGTTTAAGCGTATGGAATGCTTCAGTGCATTTATCAGTAAAAATGATTTCGGCGTATTTCATCAGTAATTCGGTTAAGGGTTTGGTTATTTTAGAGAAATCCTTAATGAAACGTCGGTAAAAACCAACGTGTCCTAGAAAACTTCTTATTTCTCTAACAGTTTTGGGAGGTTGAAGGTTTTCGATAATTTCGATTTTGGCTTTATCTACTTCGATCCCTCTATCGGATACGATGTGTCCAAGTACAATTCCTTGTCGAACCATGAAATGGCATTTTTCCCAATTAAGGACTAGGTTTACGCTTACGCATCGTTTAAGTACCAATTCGAGGTTCTCTAAACATGTTTCAAAACTTCCTCCACAGACAGAGAAGTCGTCCATAAAGACTTCCATTATTCCATCCAGGAAGTCGGCAAATATTGCCATCATGCATCTTTGGAAGGTTGCGGGTGCATTGCAAAGCCCAAAAGGCATTCATCTATAAGTGAATGTACCATAAGGACAGGTAAACGTGGTCTTCTCTTGGTCGTCGGGGTGGATAGGAATTTGGAAAAATCCGTAGTATCCATCCAGATAACAGAAATGTGAGTGTTTAGCTAGGCGTTCGAGCATTTGATCTATGAATGGTAACGGGAAATGGTCTTTTCGGGTGGCTTTGTTTAGCTTCCTATAGTCAATGCACATTCTCCATCCAGTTTGGGTACGTTGTGCTACAGATTCGCCTTTTGCGTTAGTGATTACAGTAACTCCTCCTTTCTTTTGTACGACGTGAACAGGACTAACCCATTTGCTATCGGATATTGGATATATTATTCCGGCTTCTAGCAGTTTTTGGATTTCCTTTTTAACCACATCGCTCATAATTGGATTTATTCGCCTTTGATGTTCCCTAGAGGTTTTACAATCGTCTTCGAGCATAATGCGGTGCATACAGAGGGAAGGACTTATTCCTTTCAGATTTGATATGTTATATCCTAAAGCGGTTGGGCATTTTCTTAGGACATTAAGTAGTTTTTCAGTCTCGGTTTGTCCTAAATTGGCGTTAACTATAACTGGTCGGTTTAGTTCTTCGTCTAGAAATTCATACCTAAGATCGGTAGGTAGTGTTTTCAGCTCTATAGCAGGTTTCTTAGGCCCAGGTATAGGATCAGGAGTTAATCCTAAACATTCACTCAGGTGGTTATCTTGATATTCCCCACGCCAGTTGTCATCTTCAAAAATTGGCGGTATAGGAATTCTTAGGATCTCAGTTTCCTTATTTGGTTCGGATTTTATTTCATTAACACACTCGTCGATTATGTCGGCAGAGCAGCATGTGTCAATTATAGAGGGTGCTTTTAGGAATTGGGAAAGAATAAATTCTATTTTCTCTTCTCCTACTTCGAAGGTAAGCTTTCCTCGCTTGACATCTATAATTGCACCAGCGGTTGCTAAGAATGGTCTTCCTAATATGATCGGGATGTTAGAATCTTCTTGGATATCCATTATGATGAAGTCAGTTGGGATGTAGAATTGGCCTACACGAACAGAGATATTTTCTTACATTCCTACAGGGTATTTAACTGATCGGTCAGCTAGTTGAAGAGACATTCTCGTTGCCTTAAGCTCACCCAGATTTAGCTTCTTACAGGTTGAAAGAGGCATCAAGCTAACACTGGCTCCTAAGTCGCACAAGGCTTTCTCTATAATGGTTTTTCCTATTACGCATGGGTATAAAGAAACTACCAGGATCTTTCAGTTTAGGAGGCATGTTATTTTGGATGATAGCGCTACATTCAGCGGTAAGTGTTACAGTTTCGTTATCCTCGAGTTTCTTTTTGTTCGATAGGATTTCTTTCAAGAATTTAGCGTACGAAGGCATTTCAGTTATGGCTTCTGTGAACGGTATGGTTATGTTTAATTGTTTCAGAAGTTCTACAAATTTTTTAAATTGCGCTTCGGTTTTTGATTTAGCTAATCTCTGAGGGTAAGGAATTGGTGGCTTATAAGGTGGTGGTGGAACGTAAGGTTTTTCTTTTTCAGGTTCCACTTCGTTGTTGTTCTCATTAGTCTTAGCAGTTTGATCATCAGTTGATGTCTTTTGGGTTTCCTCTGGCTCTTGTTGGGACATGGGTGCGTTTTGATTTCTCGGATCGATAGGTCCATCGTAGTTCGTTCCACTTCGTAGTGTTATCGCGTTCGCATGTCCTTTAGGATTAGGTTGTGGTTGAGCAGGAAACGTGCCAGCAGGGGCAGCAGTAGGTGCTTGTTGTTGAGCTACTTGTGAAATTTGAGTTTCTAGCATCTTGTTATGCGTAGCTAAGGCATCTACTTTGTTCGATAGTTGTTTTAGTTGCTCGCTATTGTGGATATTTTGATTTAGGAAGTCCTTATTGGTTTGTTGTTGGGAAGCTATAAAGTTCTCCATCATGATTTCTAGATTCGACTTCCTAGGGGCGTTTTGAGCGGCTACAGGCGCTTTTTGATAGCCAAGTGGCACAGCAGGTGCTTGTCCAGGCGCGTACCACGCGTTGTTGTTTTTATATGAAAAGTTCGGATGGTTTTTCCATCCAGGGTTGTACGTGTTAGAATAAGGGTTTCCTTGAGCATAATTTACTTGATCAGATGGGATTCCAGTCAAGAGTTGACATTCGGCAACTGCGTGTCCAGTTAATCCACAAATCTCGCAGTTAGGTGCTACGACAGCAGCGGTGGCTGATGGAGTGATGGTTAAGTTTTCGATCTTTTGAGTTAAAGCGTCTACTTTGGCGTTAACGCGGTCTATACCACTTACTTCGTACATTCCTCCTTTGGTTTGGGTTTTCTCTAGAGCGGCTCGTTCTCCACCCCATTGGTAATGGTTTTGTGCCATGTTCTCTATGAGGTTGTATGCTTCATCATGGGGTTTGTCCATTAGTGCTTTGCCAGCATCGGCATCTATAGTCGTTTTAGTGTTATAAAGGAGACCGCCATAGAAAGTATGGATGATCAGCCATGGTTCGAGTCCATGATGAGGGCATAGTCTAAGCATGTCCTTATAACGTTCCCAAGCTTCGAAAAGTGATTCGTTATCTTTCTGGGTAAATCCGTTGATTTGACCTCTTAGCATAGCAGTTTTGCTAGGCGGAAAGTATCTCGCTAAGAATACTCTCTTCAGTTCGTCCCATGTAGTTATGGAATTAGAAGGCAGGGATTGAAGCCACGCTCTAGCTCTATCTCTCAAGGAGAAAGGAAAGAGACGTAATCGAATAGCTTCAGAACTAATGTTGTTAGCTTTAACAGTGTCGACATATTGCACGAACACAGATAAATGGAGGTTGGGGTCGTCTGCAGGGCTTCCAGAGAATTGATTCTGTTGAACAGCTTGTACCAACGAAGGTTTCAGTTCGAAATTGTTCGCCTCAATCGCAGGTGGTGCGATACTTGAGTGCGGTTCAGCGCGTGAAGGAGCGGCATAGTCTCTAAGAGGATGAATAGCAGCCATCTCTAACTTCGGGGTAATTTGATTGATTTGATCAGTAAAGGTCAATTCCTGATTAGTCGGAATTGGTGCTACTTCGGGAAGATTGCGAGCTCGACGTTTGACGTTAATGAAACGTTCGATCTCGTTAATTCGTTGTATTAAATCTCCTCCTTGTGAACGAGTATTTGGCATACAATCGTTCAGAAAGAAAGGAAAGAATTGCCCTAGTCTCTACGGTGTAACAGTGAGTTACGATATCGACTTAAATAGTCCCCGGCAACGGCGCCAAAAACTTGATCGCGACTTTACGTGTCTATTAGTCTGATGACTGCAAGTGCACAGTCGTGTCGTGTAGTTTTAAAAGATATCGAATCCACAGGGACTATGAATCGATCTACCGTTATCTAAGGTTACTATGTAAAGCTAAGGCTACTAATATTTTGATTTGTTCCTAAGGGAGAGTGATTGTGAATAATAAGAAATATAATAATAAACAGATATCAGTATGTATTTCGTTTAACTTTAGGTGATCCGAAGGTCCATTGGCTAATGCATAATTCAATTAAAAATCTTTACTAATTCAATTGGTTAAAAATCCTCGTCTCAAACTTTCGCTCTGTTGATTTAGATTACTATCCTAACTCTTAATGTACGCTTTCGCCATCCCATTAGATATTAGAAAAGCTTTTTGGAAACAACGTAATTAATAAAATGTCTGTTTTATGAAGTTGTTATCTATTTAAATCTCCTAATCTCAAACTTTCGCTCTGTTGACTCGGAACATGCTAATATCCCTAACGTACGCTTTCGCCATCCCGCTCGGGTGTAAAAACATTTTTTGAAAATAAATAAGTGCTAATTAGTTTTAATACGCTTTCGCCATCCTTAAAACTAATGTCCTATGTCTACTATCCAGTTAAAGATCTCAAACTTTCGCTCTATTGATTTTAACCTTTGACCGTCTTAAACCCTCAAACTTTCGCTCTATTGGTTTTAAGACTTACTAATTAAATTAGACATACAAACCAAAACATAGTTTAATAAAACATAGTTTAAGCCAATTTATTTCGGATCCCACAGTTAACTTACTTTACATACCGATATCTTAGTAAATTAGCCAGACATATTAATACGGTTAAGCATGCATAAATTAATTTGGCTTATAATAAAAGGCATGTTAATTGGCATATAATATATCATGCAATAACTATATAAATAAAGGCGGTAAATAATAAACCTGAATAAAATAAATTGCAATTGAATCTTCAAGTACCGAACTTCCACCACAGGTTGGCTGGATCGTTCTTCGGAATTTAAACGGACGGAAATTAAAACAAGGAAATAAAAGCGATAAATCTAACGTAAGGCTAGATTTATAAAAGGTTCACAACAATTTCCGGTGTAGAAATTGTTGTGAGAAAATAAACTGTTTGAATGAAAGCAGGAAGAAAAATAATAAGCGCGGAACAATTTCGGCAGCACTTCGTTAGCAGAAAATCGGACGTTTTGAACTGAAGTGGCAGGCTCTATTTATAGGCGAGGGACTGCAGTTGGAATGCGTGAAAATAGGGACTTCTAAGACTAGGACTTGGAGACGTGCGTCTCCACTTTTTGGGGAAGACTCAGCACACGACTTGAGACGTGCGTCTCAAGTGGAGAGAATCTAGGAGTGGTTGGAGATGGGCGTCTCCTCTTTGGTGACGTGGCATGGAACGTTGGAGACGTGCGTCTCCACTTGCTTGTGTGATTTGGGCCACGCACAATTGATTCTTCGTGGGCTGGTCTGTCTCTTTGGGCCTTTGGGTCTCCTTTAGCACATTTGGGCCTTATTTACACCTCCTTTTCACTTCAGCACCCATTTTTCATCTTTTAGGCATAAATAGTGGTCATTTTAGCTCCATTTCCTCTCCTTTTCACAAATAGTCATAATAAGAGTGTAAAACCTGAAACAAAGCAAATACTCGCGTAATATCATAATAAATCAATATAATAAACGGAAAACGCTATAAATATCTACGGATTTCAAGCTAAATATACGATATAAAATCGTGTTATCAATGATATACTTCTCCGCCCTGTGGAGGAAAAGTATGCATAATAGGTCGCGGAGAAGCAATGACAGCAGATCTTGGTATCTCAGCATTCTGTTGTGTGAAACCCATTGCCGTTGCTCTTGGAACTTCAATTTCCAGAGGTTTGTAACCCTCCGGTGGACGCATATCCATGGTGACTTTTGGAGCTTCAGAAGCTGGAGGTATGTACCCTTATGGAGTAAAGTTATACGGCATGCCCCAAGGTCGATCGGGCGGCATGGTATACTGAGGAATAGGAGTAGAAACAATCTCGGAAACCACAGTCCTTTGCGGTTCTTCTGGCGTTGGTCGATTCTGCGCAACCACCAGGGCTTCTACCATACTATTGAGTCTTTCAATAGTACCTTTGAGAGTATTAATCTCTTCTCTGAGTTCTTCATTCTCTTGCTCAAAGTCTTCCATTCTTTTCTTGCGACTTGAACGAGTGTTGTATGGATGAGACAGCTTGAAAGTCTTGGTTCACCTCCTTCTCCTCCTCTCTTTTTGGAGAAAGGAAAGTGACTATTAGATACACGACAATTCTCGTGTCGGTGCGTACAACTAAAGCGATGCATGATATGTAATTAAGTTATATTTTTCAAGGAAACACCATAATTACGTTATGAAACATCAAACTTTTATTAATCAAGCGAAAACACCGTTTTTACACACTTTGAAAAGGGAAATACAAAGAAACTGAGAGAAAGGACTCTAAAACTTTGATGATGAGCCGACTTCACGTTCTAACATTTTCTTCTATTTCTTGAGCTGAGCGTTCTCTGACGTGAGCTGATCGATGATCCAGGAAGCAGGAGGGATATGATGAGAAAGTGATGATTGTGTCACTTGTCGATCAAGTACTTCAAGTAACTCATCCTTCCTTCTTAGGATGTTCTGAATTTCAATATTTTCCGTGTTGACAATTCGATACTTGTTCCTCCAAGCATTCCTTTCTTGGCATACCTTGTTTAATGCCGCTTGCAGTTTTTCAACATCGGTGGAGAAAAGGTAAATTGGTTCCCTCAGGGGAATAGGTTCTTGATGTTGATATGGTATCCTGAGCTTGAATGCTCTGACGCGTACCCATTGAAGGTAAGGATTCAAAGAGATGCAAAGATGTTTTCCTAACAATCTTCTCCCTTTTGTGTGAACAAGACGCCAGGCTTGAACAATTTCCTTCTTCAGCATGTTACCATGATCGTCGATGTTCTTGAAGAACAGACCCTCCAATTGGATACTACTTGGAATATTTTTCATAGGATAGCCGTATTGACGACGGGATAAAGCTGGATTATAGCTGATTCCTCCCTTAGTTCCAATAAGGGGTACGTTGGGATAACTTTCGCAACTGAAGATGATCTTGGTTTCGTCGTTGTCAGGACTACACCAATCAATGTCTGTATGAGTGAGAGACATGATTTTTTTGTGACGAGTATAGGCCATCCCTCATATTCCAGAAAGTGCTAGACTTTGGCAGGTGAGATACGAACCATTCGTATAGCAACGGTGCGCAGCATGTGATTAATCCTCCTCGCTGCAGGTTTCTTGAATGCACAGAGTGATAAGCATCCGCAAGCAAGGTTGGAACTGGATTTCCAATTAAGAAGACCTTAATTGCGTTGATGTCGACGAAATCGTTAATGTTAGGAAACAAAAACAATCCGTAGATAAGCAAAGCCAATATTTCCTCAAATGTGCTCATATCTTGGATGCTGACGAAGTAACGAGCTTGATCTAACAAGAACTTGGAGGGTAATCCTTGAATTCCTCCTCTACTCACCATATGAGTTCTGATGTCGACTACGTTCAAAGGAGTAGTTGCAGCAACGATAATGTCGTCAGGATTCTTTTCCAAACCGGAGTACGGATCTTGCGCGTACACGGGTATTCCAATCAGACGAGAGTACTCCTCTAACGTAGGCATGAGTTGATAATCTGGAAAGGTAAAGCAGTGATACGTTGGATCGTAAAAGTGCACCAATGTGGGAAGGATCCCATACATAATGTTAGTGCTGAGAAGAGGCAGAAGCTTTCCATACTTCTCCTTGAAAGCCTGGGGGTTGACCACCAGTTTTCCGAGCTTTTCCAATTCCTCGACTTTAGGAATCTTGAAGGTGTATTTCCTAGCTCTCTTTCTTCCGTAATCCATGATGTAGATCCTTAAGTCCTTTCTCCGTTTCTCTCTTTCTATGAAGTTCAAAACGTTCGTTATTTAGTTTCCTTGAAAAACGACTCGAAAAAGACTTTTTTTTTGTTTTAATTATTATGATGAATGAATGAATGAATGCATGAATGCACACACAAGAGTTTTAAACAAACATGGCGTTGAAGGGTATAGTGGTCATGAAGTCAAAACGCAAACCTCGCCCCAATGGTAGACTAAGGATAAGGATTTTTGTACCTGTAGAACGGGTTCTAGGGGTCTCAGAGTTTTTGCTCAACCTTAAAGATACGTTGATTGGTATCTATAAGAGAGTTTTCTCCGAGTGTAGTATCTGCGTGACAATTACTTCCGTAATCACCGCTCTATGTCCTAAAAAAGGCTTTAAGTGGGGTTAATGTGTTTCTAGGTCCTCCTAGTACAAATCAGTCTCGGAATGCAGTGGCGCAGTTAATCACAACCAGCCAGGCAAATCCCAAGAGTAGATTTGGAAACCAAGATTAGAGGGTCTTCACCGGGAAGACATCCTCCATCCTATCTTATGCTGCACTCAAATCCGGGTATAGGATTTCTCACCACAAGGGGGAATCAAGCCCTTTCCCGATACAGAATAAACAAAATAAACAAATATATATGCAACAATCACATGAAATGACACAGAGGTTAGGCAGGACCTCTCTTGTTTGAGGGGGAATTTGGCATCCCTAATTCCTCATTGGGGCTGGACCAGCAACAGGTCAACCATTGGTTTGGATGAAAAACCAAGGTTTTTAACACTTATATCCCCAGCAGAGTCGCCATTTTTCTGTGGTTTCATTTTTTTTACCTCCCCGTTTCACTTGGGAGGACGGCATGCTAGACCCTTCACGCGAAATTTGGAAGGAGAATGCGCCCGGGATGGGATGAATTTTGTTTCAGTTCTTCCTACGATATCACACAAACTTTCTTATTTGTCCTACGAGTAGGAAAGGGGAAAAAAGATCTCAACTAAACCCTAGGAGTTTGCTAAGTGTGGGGATTTCACCTAGACTAAAAATTCTGGAGTTCGAGGGGTCGGTTATACATAGGGAAGAGTTTAAGCACCCTACATATTCGTAGTACTCTACGGGAACCTTCTCTGTGTCATTGTGATTGTGTTTATTACTAATGATTGGGAAAGTTTCTCCTTTGTATTAGGAGAGAGAATTGAATTGATTTGAAAAGACAGACAGACAGATAGATAGACAAACTGACTATTTTTGGTATTTTATTAGCTCGCTGAGATTCCTTGTGGACCTCATGCCTACATATCCCTAGTGGAACTCAGAGCTTAATGTAGTTCGGGGAACTAACTAGGGAAATTAATTATTTTTGGTGCCTTTCTTGAAGCTCAAGGTTGAAGCTTTGAATTAAATCTTTGTTTACAGTAAAGAGACATAAAATCATCTTTACAGAGAGGTATTTCTACTATTCTACCACAAACATTAAAAGAGTGACAGAATGATTGAATTCATTTCATTAAGAGTATGCTAGTATCTCTTAAATGAAAGAAAGATGCTCGTCCAAATTAGGGAAAGTTAATCACATGTCTGGGTTTTACTGCCAGCCCATGCCTTTCAAAATCCTAAATGGGAGACTTGATTGAAATTAAAATGAAATGTAATGTTTGTTTGTTTGAATGTGGTAGGGTAGTAAAAATATCTCTCTATAGAGATAAGCTATGTCTATCTACTGTATAAAAGACTTGACTTTAGCTGGCTTGCATGAGGCCCAAGCTTGAGGCTTTTTGATTGATTTATTGAAAGATAACTCTACTGGGGAGAATTTAAACTAAGGGGTTTTTGTATTCTGTACAAAGCCCAGAATTGAGGCTAACTATAATTGGAGAGTGTTTATTTGATGAATTTTATTTGGTGTTCTGTACAAAGCCCAGAATTATGGCTGACTCTACTTAGGGAGACTCTATTTGTGTGCCTTGTACAAAGCCCAAGGTTGTGGCTGACTGCTGAGGATAACTGAGTTTTTTAAGACTATGGATGACTCTATTTTGTGTGCCTTGTACAAAGCCCAAGGTTGTGGCTGACTCTTAACTGAGGGTGGTTATTAATTTGTGCCTTGTATGAAGCCCAAGGTTGCGGCTACTCTAGCTAGGGGAAAGATTATTTTCTGCCTTGTACAAAGCCCAAGGTTGTGGCAGACTCTTAAAGAAACTGAGTATGGAGGACTCTATGGGGAAAAGATCCTTGAGATTAGGAATCTTTGACACAGGGAAATATGGTTGATCTGCCTTGTACAAAGCCCAAGGTTGTGGCTAAAAATGGAAGACTCACCGAGGGAGTTTTATTCTGCTAGAGGTTTTAACAAACTAATTTATTTTTATGTTTTTTGGAAGCTAACCCTTTCCAGGGATTTTGACTCAGCTGGAGGAATTGACTATTAAAAGACTGAATTTTTATCATGTTTTTGGAAGCTGACCCTTTCCAGGGGTTTTGACTCTTTTTGAGGAATTTATCTTTTAAAGGAATAAATCTTTGGATTTTGAAGGAGTGATTTTGGAGGCTGACCCTTTCCAGGGGTTTTTGTTAAAATGAATGGCAGAAAGATTATCTAGTGGAGACTTCTTGTTTTAAAACCCAAGATTAAGGCTGACACTGACTGAGGATAAACAAAACATGGATCCTAGACTCTGCTAAGGAAGATTGATGAAGATAAGGGTAACATAGACTGTCCATGTCTCTCATCCCAAAAGGTGTGCTCAGTATGAGATTGAGACAATCTTAGCTTGTTTAAAGTCTGGTTTAAAGAAAGGAAGAAACTCACCAGGATAGGCTAAAAGGTAACTAAAGACTTGTTCCTATGTTTATAAGAAACCTGGTGGGTCCTTGTATACAAGCTCAAGAGGAAGCTGGGAATGCTTTTAAGAAGCCTGTGGGTCCTTGTACAAAGCCCAAGAGGAGGCTAATCGAGGGTCATCGAGGGTCCTTGTTATAGCACAAGAGAAAGCTATGTGGTTTTGAACTTATTTTGGCTTTAAGCAAATGGGTAAGAGGTTTCACCGGGAATAATTCCTCTTTGGGTGGATGTGTCCTATTTTGGGTTCTAAGGTTTTTGCCAAGATGTTTCACCGGGAATAATTCATCTTGGGGGTTTGAACTACAGATCTCTAATTAGGAAAGAGCCTTCACCGGGAAGACATTCTCAATCCTAGGTCATATTCCTATAATATATATACAGTTTAACTGTCCTAGGGTTTACACTCAAACGTAGTTCTAAACAAATATATAAACAGTTCTATATTTGACAATAATTTAAATAAAGACTGTAAATTGAAAGTTTGTAAAGCCTAACCTGGATGGAGTGGAGGCCTTTGAAGAAGTATGTACAAAGCCTTACCAGCAATTTTTGTTGTTTTGTTGATAACAGTTGAATATTTATGATAAACAGTAAAAGGTTTTTGAAAATAGAAGAAGTGAAGATGGACAAAGGTCACATAGGTATCTGAAGAGTTTCACCGGGAATAATGCCCTTCAAATACCAGAAGAATGTTTTGAAAACAGAAAGGAGATTTTGTAAATACAGTTTTTGAAAACAAACTATAAAAAGAAAAAGGTGTTGGGTCTTACACTCTATTAGAGGCCCAAAGATTTATCTACTGTTTGTGAAACAGTTAAAAATGAAGTACTGTTTGAAACAATTTCATTGACTGTATGAAATAAAAAGGGTTGGGACTTACACTCTATTAGAGGCCCAAAGATTATAATTTACTGTTTATGAAAAACAGTTGAGAATGATTTGAAATAATAAAAAGATGGATGGGACTTACACTCTATTAGAGGCCCGAAGATTATGATTTACTGTTTATGAAAAACAGTTGTTTAAAAGAGATTGAAATATTTTTGAAATTTGACAAAAGTCAACCTAATTGAGGTAAAGACAAAATCTATACCTAATTAAGACCTAAATGATTAGGGTTTTATCATAAAAATCATTTACAAAAAATAATTAGGGTTAAAACAAATGAAAATGTATTAAAAGTATTTTGGAAAATACAACATTTTAAACCTAATAAAAATACATGAAGTAAATAATATTTTTGTGATTTTTTTGATTATTCATAAAATAGATATATTAAATGATAAGTGTGTAAAAAATGAAGTGAAAATAATTTAGTTTGATAGGTTAAATAATCATGTGAAGTTGTGAAGAAAATAGGTGTGAAAAGTGATAAAAAATTAGGATTGTCTCCACCAAGGCTTGAACTCACGCCCTCATGGTTACCACACAAAACAAAGCCAACTGAGCTACACGCTCAGTGTGACTAAAGGGGGATCCTAGTTGTTTATATGTGAAACACGCGCGTTAAAATGAAAAATAAAAACAAAAGGTCCGAGGGGGGGATCGAACCCCAGACCTTATGGTAAGAGACAGTGGAAGTGCATGTGACCAAGTGAGCTAAACGATGTATTCGTTTAAAACATGCTTTCAGTTAATTATCTTTTAAACTCTCCCCTGAGAATTCAAAAATGGTGCCACCCACCATCTTCGTCTTCAACCTCAAGCTCTCCATTTTTTGAATTTCTGAACTTGCTCGTTTCTCAACCAAACGTGATGGTGTAAACATGAATTTCACTCCAAATTTTCTCACGAATCTAAATATGTAACTAATATCTATTTATATTAACTACAGCTACCTAATTTTTCAGAAAACACAAAGAACATATGAACCCTAAATTTAAAATTAAATGATGGATACGATATATAAATGAATGATGATAGAGGGTTTTTAATCCTCTGATGATGCTAAACAAACTGGTATCGAGATATATAAGAAAGAGTACTTGAATAAGTGAGGTAGAGTTTGAAAAAATACCTCTGAAAATGGAAGTCGTGAGGATGATGAGGAACACCTGGGCTTGTGTGAGTGATCCTAAAAGTTTCCTGGGGACTCAGTGATGCTAACCGAACACTTATTGTGACTTGAATCCCTCTGAATCATTCAACTCGACTCTTTCCAATTGAGCTTCAAGTGAACATGGGGGTTGATGAATTTGCAGTTACAGATGAGCTGCAGCCATCTGGATAGCTTCACCACACCCTAAGGAACGTGTTTGAACACTTAGATTCGCTTGACACCTTCTGAATTACTCCATGGACCTCCAACTGCATATGCTCCAAAACGAAAGCAACAATGGTGTTCTTCCACTTACAGAAGTGATCCAGGTGCTTGGATCACCTCAAATAAACCCCCTTGAGATGTTAGAATGCTTACTTTCCAAAGAGGAGCTTTGGTTTGAAGAAAACGATTCTTCTTGCCAAAGAACTTTGAAAAACCATAAGCATGAGAAGAGAAAGAGAAAGCAAGGAATATGGTTGCTTTGGTGTATTTTCTGAATGAGAAAGAGCCCTCTATTTATAGGCAAATGGTTCAGTACTGATTGAGAGAGTGAGCTTGCTTAATGAGGGAGTTTTGGTTTCTTGGCCATGAAGAAATTCAAAGAATCTCCAAAATGCAATGATGGCCAAATCGAGCTAGCTCCCTATCCATTGATCTTATCTGGTCTTGAGGAACATTTCTGATGCAGAGGAGTGTTCCAATTGGTTGGTGGGAAGATTCCTTTGATGATTCATCCATTTGTCATAAATTCTCAAAATGCAATCATTACATAATCACATGTTCTTGTTTTGGGAATATTCTTCAATTCTTATGCTATGGTGAAAATGAATGCATGGCATGTTTTCAGATGTGTTATGGGTCGTGTAGCATCCATAAGTGAGGTCATGTGTGTTGTACCCCAAAATTTGCCCTCTTTATTTGAGCTATAAGTTAATAATGACGTTTATTTCGTCATTCAAAAATTGAATAGAAATAATAAAGAGTTTTCACGGGTTTAAGAAGATAAGGTGTGAAAAATGGTTTAAACGGTGTAAATACGAGAAAATTCACAAGTCCTATTTGGAAGGTGATGTGAGCTGAGTTCTCGCGAGACCTCGACTGATTCGACAATATCTACAACTTTCATTTTCGGCTCGGAAGCCAATTCTTTGAGGAAGGTCGTCAAATTTGCAAATTACTTGAGGTTTCGCAGTGAAAAACAGTGCTGAATGTAGGGTTTCGGACCTTGTAAAATTCATATCTCCTAATCCGCTCGTCGGATTCGCTTGAAAATTTAACTGGAGCTCCGTACCATCATTACCAAGATTTCATATGTTCGGACCAAAGGCCAATTATGCACGGAAAACTCCCTGAATTTTAAAGATCATCGCGTTGTTTCGGTAAAAAGTGTGTTTTCGAGTACGTCACGCCGAGTTCGAAAATTCATAACTCCTTCGATTTTTATCGTATGAAGTCCATTCCGGCGACATTCTCTCGGAAATTTCATTAGCTTCGATTCTTCGTCACACATGCTTGTTCAGATTCTTAGCCGAAGTCGGAGTTTTATTGAGTTCTTTGAGCGGTACTCACAAAATTCTGCACAGTCGCGCCAGAGGAATCGACGTTTCTCGTCATTCAAACGCGTGTAATTTCTTCGTCGCTTATCGGATTGAGGTGATTCTCGCGGCGACAAGTCACGAATTTGGTCATCTTCACAGTGGCATTGGTTTCATTCCGGAATTCAGAGCCGAACCGGGTTTCCTTAAAAACGAGCCAAAATAAGACACACCGAGGGCAATTTGGACAATTCGCGTTGATACTATATAAACTTTTTGCTCTTCACAAATCAAGGGAGGACTCATAATTTCAATTCATCAAAATTTTCACAAACACTTTCTCTCAATTCTCTCTCAATTCTCTTGAATCAAAACCACAAATTACATAAAACTTTCATCAATTTTCTTCAAGAATCAAGAGCAATATGAATTGAAGATCAAAGATCGAAGTTCGAATCTCTTCTCCCTCTCCTCACTAGCTCGCGCGCCTCACTCTCTCTCCCTTGGGATTTTGCTTTCGCGTTCGTGTCGCGTTCGTGTCGTGTTCGCGTTCGTGTTCGTACGTCGGTTAAAAATCTTCATCCGGTAAGCCTTTGAACCTTGAATTAAGTGCTTAATTGTTGATGTTAACATGATTTGAATGCTAGATATAGTGGTTGATTATGCGTAATTGATGTTGATGATGATTAAATGTTGGATTCATTGATATCTTTGCTTGCAATTGCATGTGGATACAAGTTTGGTGCACTGTGTGTTTGTTATAATGTTTGCATGAACTTGTTGCTTGATGATTATTGATGATGACTTGAAATCTATGTGGATTGATGCCTAATTGTGTTTGTTTGATGCTCATAATGCTGTACAAATTGAGGCAAATTCGTGCTTGGTTACATCTCTTATTGGATGCATGATTGAAGTGCTTTTGAATGTTGATTTTGCTGATTTTTCACTTCTGGTGCTGATGTAACCGGTTACCTGATTGATGTAACCGGTTACATGATTTGTTTTTGGTCATTTTTCGTCACTATCAGTGATGCAACCGGTAACCTGATTCATGTAACCGGTTACATGCCCCTTTTTTTCTCAAAAAATAGTCACTGTCAGTGATGTAACCGGTTACCTGATTCATGTAACTGGTTACATGCCCCTTTTTTCTCAAAAAATAGTCACTGCCAGTGATGTAACCGGTTACCTGATTCATGTAACCGGTTACATGCTTTTTTTTTAGTTTTTTTTCCAACTTTGAATGTTCATATCTTTTGACTCGTAACTCCGATTTGCATGTTCTTTATATCGTTGGAAAGCTTGTGAGATGTACTATTTTGTGGAATGATTTGTATTTCTGAATTTTGTGTTTTCCATGATGGTACTTTTGTCGGCTTCCGGTGCGATTTTTGCATGCTTATTCGCGTATTACCGCACCTTTTCCATGTTTGCTTTGTCCGGTTTATTTTAGAATAGCAATAACGCAATTCCAATTGCGGTATCTTGTTATCTCTAACGTGTGTGCTAGTGTGCGAGGCTTTTGGACGGTCACCGATCGATGCTTATTATGTGAGTGTTCCGCTTTACTGGCGGGACACGATTTCATTCAGTCCCTTCGTGTTCTCATCTTGGAGACACGTTCCTATTACTCTATATCTGCTTGTTTGGTTTGCTTGTTCCTCTTGCAGGTGTATTGTGATTATGCTCGACGCGCATGTCGACATTTGTGTGGTTTCATGGCTAATCGGTGTGCTGACTATTTGCTTTTGCTTTGCTAGCTCGCTCGCGGGATCCTAGTTTCCTTGTTCTCTTTGCTTTAGTTTACGGATCATCATCCATTTTGGTATTGATTCCGTTTCATTTTATCTTTCCCGCACTTTATCGCTTTCTCGCATCATCCTTTAACATGAGAAGTAGGACCTAGACGTGCATCTGGCCAAGTCCTCGAAAGAGGCTCTGTTTTTGTTGGTGTGTTTACATTTGTGCTTTGCGACAGGGAGTCACGGTGTAATAAGTCCTATATGGCACTCCGTTAAGTCCTCATGGAAGGCATGCGGAAAGGGTTAGCAATCAACCCCCGCCTAGTCTCATCGAGTCCATTCGGTATGCACACGCTACGCGTTGCTCGCTTCCGAACCAGCACAAGATCTTGTTATCGAGTATGTCAGGAAAAGGGTTCATGCAGCCGGACCCCCGCCTTTCCTATAGCTCGCGTTGCTCGACGTTGATGCTCGGTGTACGCACGCACCGTTTTCCTTTACGATCCGTGACGGCTTGGTTGCTGAGAGGGATCCGCTCCTCTTGTCTATGGCCCGATCATTTTCGCGAGGTCTAATGCTTGGTTGACTTGGGTTGAGTTGCTCCCCTTGGCTATGGAGGGACCGCTTTTCTACCATTCGGTCAGTACCGTTGGTTTTGTTTGCTTTACGAGCGGAGCTCGTTTGTGTGATATTATTGTTTGCTTCCCTTTTCCCTCGTAGGTTGGTAGTTCTAGTTTTGACTGGTACCCTTTGTATGATAATATTAGGTAGCAAGCTTTCCCCCTTAACTTAGGTTTTCCTCATGCATTCTTTAAAACACAAACCACACTCTTTGATTTTCTTTTCTTAAGAGCTTGTTATTTCCGCTCCATTCCCAGCATAAGTCTCCAAAGGTCGAGCAGCGGAGTGTGAATGTAACTTGTTCACCTAAAAAACATAAAACAAACATAAATTAGTTAGCCGAGCTACGGTAGCTCTGATTCTGCAAAACAGATACGTAAGCAGCGGGGTAGGGCCCGTGCGAGCATAATCCTTTATTTTCCGTACATTATGCATTCATTTTAGTCCAGATTAGCATAGATTTGTTACACACCCATAGATTTAGACACAAGCGTGGATACCATCGAGTACGATGGGCGGGAGGGGTGCTAATACTAACCGACTCCCTCACCCTTTTTCTCTGGTTGTGAGACCGTTGTTTTGTTTTGTGGTTTGCTGGAATTCCCTTCCTTTTCAGGATAAATATGTTAGTGGCGACTCTGTTAATTTTCGCGGTAGCGACAGCTGGCGACTCTGCTGGGGACGTCTCGACCTGTTGCTGGTCCGGACTCAGCGAGTCGATCCTAGCGCTTGTGTGTTTATCTTTGGGTGTTTTATTGCTTTGCATATTTATCTGTTTGCATTGCATTCTATGTGCGCTTTTACTTTTCTGCATTATATTCTGGACTGTCTGGATTTCTATTTGTGGTGGGGTGTTTCAAGAGGTAAAAGGCCCAATACCCAGGCTATGAGTGATACCATAGGAACTAGGACTAGAGTGGTCGTGACGGACAGAAGGCGTATGCCTGATTGATCTGATCACATATCCACGGGCAGAGCTTGGTGGAATGAGGCAATATCGTATGATAACGCCTACATTCGATCCTGTCATACCCCAAAATTTGCCCATATTATTTCTCTCATACAAATTCAAATCAATACATGAAGCTCCTAGACACACTCTCCTATACAAGGTTAGAGGACTCTCTAAGGTTTCTAAAAAGTCCTGAAACTCCTCCATATCTTAAAAATTGAGGGAGATACGCCTTGTCAAAGTTGGTCGATTTCAAAGGGAAAAATGTGAAGTAAAGGCTTCAAAATGGATCTCTTTACGAATATGCCCAAATATTTGACTCCAAACTTATCCATGGGCCTTACAATAGTCTTTTAAAATAATTATTTTATATTTATAATATTTACCTTATTTAATTGAATTTTAATTCATTTAAATATTGAATAAATCATTGTAAAATATGAAAAATTATTTTTAATTAAAGATTTGATTTCCAATCAATTTAAACCAATCCAAATGCCAAAAATATGTTTCAAAACTCGTCCCTAGAAAATTTGGAGCAAAAAGATTGAAATTGATCAATTTTAGGAAAGGTTTCTTAACAAATCTCAATCAAATTTCTCAAACCTTCAACACCAAGATTCAAGGAGATTTGGCAAAGTTTTGTAGACCTAATCTGACCTATTATATATAGAGAACTTGTCAAGAACATAAGGGGATTTTTTTTGGCCGCTCCAAGTCTCTGTTCTAAGCCAAAAAACATGGAACTGAGTGAAATAGCAGAGAAATTTTGAAGCGAATTCAAGCTATTCCGAGCATAGAGATCAATTCCTCGACCATTCCTGAAGCGCTACAAGGCATCAACGACGCTCCACGCCTTCAGAATCGCGGGCTGTGACTAACGGTTTGCTCAGTTTTTTTTCTCTCTCGATTACGTAGGCTCGCGAATTTTAAATGAGTTTTGACTGTATATCTATGCTTATCATCACGTTGCGATTGTATCTGGAGGTTTAATTGCTTTTATTCGCACATATAAAGAGTTTGCCATTATTAGGGTTTGGTTCCTCACAAAGAGGGGTTTTGATCAAGGGCAAATTCAATACAAATTAGCGGATCCAATGAGTTCGTGAGACTGTTCATATTTGAGGGTGACCACTTTCTTGTGTTTTTCGGTGATGATTCACAGGTTTTAAGGGTACTTACATATAGCTATGGCGGAAAACCGTAGGTAGAAGTTTATGCCATTTTGCAGAAAAAGGAACGTGTGGAGAAGAAGACCATTTGGGCTGGGCGCGAGTTTTTGAATTTAACTAACAAAATTTCGTTTTTTATGTTATAATTTGGATTGGTTTCACTAGCAGCTTGTTAATAATGGCCTGGTGGTGGAATGCTCGAAATTCTCATGAGTGCCAGGAGTTGGGTTGCCTCACACAAATTATTTTGTTTATTTTCCTATGGTAAATCCCTTGCAGATCGTGTACGTGCAACACTATCGAGACCACGATACACCCCATGCTTAGGCCATTGGATCCCTCTTTACCCAGATCCAACGTTGGGGAGTACACAGCACCATCATGGACCCCCAAGATGCTACCACACTGGAACGAAAGCTGAGTATTTTTCAATTTTTTTTCTTTTTATTATATAAATTTGTTTTCTTTATATTGTATTGTTAAAACCCCTTTTATCTTTTACAAATAATAAAATTTATATTATTTACATTATAGATAATTATTATATTTATTAGTTTATTTCTTTTATGTTATTTGTGTAGTTAAATTCTTATTTTATTTATTTATGTTAATTATTAAAGTTAGTTTTAATTTATCTAAATATTTTAATAAAATCATATTTATTTATTTTAACCCATAAAAAATCATAAAAAATGTTTTTAGCCCGTTTTTATTTTTCTCTCCGATTTAATTAATTAGGTTGCGAAATCCATAATTAATTAAATCGATTTGTGTTGCTTTATTCAATTTACGCCCGAATCAGGGTTTATGAGAATTTGCAGGGTTTATGAGAATTTGCCCTACACTAAAAATATTTCTTTTTCTGTGCCTTTTCAGGGTTGACTCTTCAAATACACCCCGACTACGCGCCACGTCAAATACGAAGCTAAGTATTTAATTTATTTTAAAGTCTATTTTATTTCCTTTTTGATTTTAGGGTTTGCCCTTATATTTTTGAACTATGCATACATTCACTCCTTTCTTTCCTGCCTTTGCCCTTTTTTAGGGTTACCTCCGAGGTTTCCTCCGAATGCCAACCATGTCAGATCAAATCAAAAGATAAGTGTTCTTCCTGTTCTAAATACTTATTTATTAAGTTTTATTTTTATTTTTATTTGTTAAATTAGGGTTAACCCTAATGGGCCTTTGAACCGATAATGCACTCACTATGTTTTGCCTTTTTATTTTTCCTGCCTTTTCAGGGTTCGTCAACTGCCAAAGCGTCGAGTGTCGGTAACCCTAAACCCTAACCTTAGATATATTATTACTTGTTTCAAACCCATTTTTGCTTTAATCCCGCTGGTTTCAATTCTCCTCTCCTCCGCTGGTTACAATTTCCCTTCCCCGTATTGTTTTAATTATATTGTATATATTGCTATGGTTAGTAATCTTAGGGAGTGCAAGTCTTGAATCAATTTAGAATAACTAATTATAAGATAATATAATTGAAATATGATCACGTGATTGGTGCACACACGCACGCTTTTGGGTAAACCTCTCTGTTGCCTGTTGCCTTGTTGCCTGTTGCCTTGTGATTTTCTGCAGAATAGCCAGTCCCTCGAATACGAGGATACCTCAGCCATGTTGCCTCGATTAAAGATCATGGTCCCTAATGATGCTGCCTTCGATACACTAAAAAATGATCTCGACCCTCGGAAGTTGCCTACGAAAAGGCTGAGGTATCCTCTGGTTGCCTACGATAAAGGCTGTTCTGATCATTCCCTTTAGACTACCTGCCTTCTCTATGGCATGGGTCAGTCTTAAGGCGAATGATAACTCGATGACCCTTCAACCTCCAAACGAAAGGCTTCCTGCCCTCCTATGGCAAGGATTGACCCTTTCATTCTAAAAGGCTAAAAAGAGACCTATCATCTGAGTTTAAGGTAATTGCCCCTAATTGCCTTGCCATGCTCTATTTTCTATATTCTTTCTCAAAATTCTTCAAAAAAACTGGCTACGCTCATTTTACGAGCTAAAGCCCATTTTTTCCTCTTTCATCTACATTTTCTGAAAACGAGCAAGCAAAGCAATTAAGAGCCCATGGAAAACCATGGATGCAAAGGGTGCCTTACACCTTCCCTTTGCATAAATTACCCCCCGAACTTAGATTTCTTTAAAAGGTTTTTTTCTGTTTTTTTAGTCTTTCTGAATTTGTTTGGATAAAATAAAAGTCGGTGGCAACTCTTGCTTAACCGCGACATTTCGATCGATATAAAGTCAGTTCACCGTATTACAGAACTGGCGACTCTGCTGGGGATCTTCCGATTAAAAAGAGGGGTTACCTTAAAAGTTTAGGATTCACTTAAAATGTTTTCTATTGTTTGCTTTGTTTGCTTTATTTTTGCAGGGCTGTTTTGGTTATTTTGCTGTGTGAAAGATCCTAACCCGGATCTGAGTACCTTAGGTAAGTGGCATGAGATCAAGGAGACTGCACAGCGTATACTGATGTGGTTGATCTGATGGCCATCGTTAGTGTGACACATTGGTTTGTCCTGGTGTTCCTTGGGATCCGACCTGAGGAAATGCTTGGCTGCCGCGTGGTGTCATTAAGCACTAATTTGCCCTTAGAACCTTAGTCGAACTTGACTTTGGCCTATTAGAAAGTAGCGAGATAGCTGGCTTTGGTTCCGACTGAAGTTGGTTGATACTCGAAGCTACACTCATATGGACTGGACTTTCAGGACCTTTTCGGTTGGCGATTCGATTGCCGAACTGAGATAAGCGCCTTCGAGAAAGGTCAATGATATGAGCTCCCTAGAACCCGATCTTTATATAGGACAGGTTTGAACCAACTAAACTTCAGGGGGAGGGTATATACCTATAGACCACGTGCAAGCCTAACCATAAGGCAAAATTGTGTGACTTGTGTGACTTGTTTGCGTTTGCTACTAACCTTTGTTTCATCGCAGGTTTTTGTTAAAAGGACTTGTTTGTCCTTACTACCCCACACTATGCCTAATGAACTGCATTCGCATAACATCATGACATCATAAGCATAACATGATTTAACTAACCCTTTTAAGGATCTTAGGAATTTAGGGCGCACAATTTCAGGTGCCCTTATCAAAGGTTGATTTCCTAATCAAGGGGCAAGAGGATTTATTTTTCTCTAGCCGTATACCTTCCAATTCAAAGACACAGTACCTAATCAAGGGGCAAGAGGATTTATTTTCCTCTAGCCATGTGCTTTCAAATTCAGAAGTATCCCGAATCAGAGGTGATGACCCACTCGATATGGTGAGCTTGATTCTCAAAGAAAGACGTTCAAAGACAAAATTCAGAATTCTTCAGACAAAGACGCGACCAAATCATTTTTTAATGTTGCTAACTAAATTCCTATAGATCCTTCAAAACATTGCATTTGCATCCATAACATCGCATAACAGGTTTCTTACAATAGGTCTCTCATCCTTCCTCGCTGTTTATTTCAGCATAATGGATCTCGAACAATCTGTCAAAAATCTTCAAGCTCAGAATAACCAAATAATTTTTCACTTGGCCAAGGGGCAAGAAGAATTGAAGCCACTTCTGATCGAGAAAGAGAAAAATCAATATAAGCATCAAGGTGGTCAAGATAATCAAAGATCCAAGCCTAAGCGATCATTTTCTCTGTTATCCATGCCGCTGTCTCAAGTTCCGCAACAACTGCTCAATCAGAACTTGATAACTCTATTGCCTCCATATTCATTTCCTACCAACCCCACTCCTGGGTATAAGTACCATGCGAGATGCGCTTATCATTCAAATAGTCCTGGTCATGATACAAAGGATTGTTGGCAATTGAAGCACAAGATTCAAGACTTAATCGATGAAAAGATCATTGACTTCAATTCACCTGAGGAACTCCACTTGACTAATGTTGTGCACAATCGGAAAGGTCGCAATGAACATAACCAAACTGTGGGGACAATTGTGATCTCTACACCAGTTCCACAACAAAGACGCAAGTCAGATGTACCTAAGCGTCAATTCACAAAGATCAATATGTCATTGGCTAAAGCATTACAACACCTACTAAAGTCGGAGTTGATCACTTTAAAGGATCCCCCTAAGAATCCTAGTACTTCTCCTCGTAGCTATAATCCTAATGTGAGGTGTGCATATCACTCTGATAGTCCTGGTCATGATACAAATAGCTGCTGGTCATTGAAAAACAAGATTCAAGACATGATCGATGCTGGAGAAATTGAATTCAACCATCCGAGAACTCCTGTGGTGATCACCGCTCCTATGCCTAATCACGACAAGACTGATTAATGTCTAAGTGGATGAACTTTTAATCATTAGATTTACTTTCATGCGCAAATTTTATTCTGTTTGTTTAAACATTCGAATCATGATAGACATTATCTGTTTTAATAATCATTATCAGTGCATTGCATATGTTTGTCTTGAATACATTATTTCGTTATCACTCATTTTAAATTGCGTATTTACTTTGCATATGTTTTGTGTTTATTCAACTCCTGCTAAGCTGTAAGCCTTTTGAGGGAGGATGACGAAAATGATACCGCAATCTCATACAGTATGCTTTTGGACGGACTATGTTGACGATGTACAGGCATTGTTTCAATTCCTAAACAGTGGAGATATAAGGATGTTAATCCCTCGTCAACCCCTTTTGAGCCTAAGAAGTAGAAGTTTCTTTCTTGTACTAAATAAAACCCTTGATTATAACCTGGGGCAGGGTAGTTCTCAGTTAATTTGCTGTGCGTTCTATTTTAAGAGAATCATTCAGTACACCTTTCAACAAAGGTTTCAATCACAAGCGTTCATCCGCACACATCAAAGAAGTGTTGGAGATGTCAATCAAAAGCCAATGATGGTTCACCAATCATTAAGCAAGGCAGTCAATATCTTTCAAAAAAAATGAAAAAACATATATACAAAGAAAAACCTGCTAAGTCAAAAATCAAAAAGAAGACTTAGGCAAAAATCAAGGCATCCCGCTGACTGTAAGTTCAAAATAGACAGTTCAGGCAAAAGTCAGGGATATCAAAAAGATTAAAAAAAAAGAAGAAGTCAATAAATTCTTGAACAACACAAAGTTGTGACTACATAAAGAAAGAAGTGACTGCCATCTCAAAAATTCTCTTTGTTTGCGAACCATCAACATTATCAAAGGCGCAAATCTAGAAATCTCTTGGAACCCGAGTGCATAAGTTGAATTAACTGAGTTTAGGACTGAAGATCATCATGAAGAGGTATGGGTATAAATAAACTTTGAGCCTTTATCCTTTGTTTCTTAAACCGTGAACCGAGTCACGTTACAATCCTTAAAAGTCCTAACTGAAGCATGGTTAGTTCGAAAGCATACTGTTACCAAAAAGGTATCCTGACTCCTTAAGGTTTACCACGAATGCTGAGTTGATACTTCACTTTTACAAACATCGCGTTTTTTACAAAACGCCGCATTTTTACAAATATCATGATTTTACATCTCCAGTTTTAATGTTTTTCAAAAACTCAAGACAGACGTATGCATTGCATCTCATGAATTCATTATTAAACATATTCTGCTACATAATTTCAAAATGTTAGCATCAGAATAAACTTGCACAGGGTATGGCTAATGACTGAAGGTTATCCCGACAAACAAAATTATTCCAAGAAGCCATGTCTCTTACGTATACAAGGGGCATGACATGTTTTGTCCAATCAATCTGGGGCAATCGAGTCAAGATTCCGAGAATCTCTCATGGATGCTCGAACAATCAGGGGCATGCATCCAAGTATATCTAAAGCTACTCCCCAATCAACGTGAGACATTGTCGTGAGTCTATGATTACTGGGGGCATATCGCCCATAATGAACATCTCATAAAATCTTCGCAAGGCGAATCTTTCAAAAGTTCCTGCTAACTGGGGCAAATCTATGCAAGTCCAGTTCAACATCTTGATCAATACTCAGTGGCGTGTCCTGAATCAAGTAGTAAGTTACAATGATACTGGGGGCAACTTTTAAGACACCCACATCTCCCCACAGAGCCAGGTTCATAAGACCATATCCCCACAAAGTAATCATTAAGAAGATATCTTCAAAAGCTCTCGTCCCGACACAAATATGGATCCCCCAACAAAGTTTACATCTTCAACACTGTCGTTTCTCCAACACTTTGCTCTTCGCCAACATGGTTTATTAATGTCTTCATCCCCAATCAGGGAACATCAAGTTACTGATCATCCCCAAGCAGAAACCATAAATCCCCAGCTGAGCATCTTCAAGACAAGATCCGACAATAAAATCACAAAGACATAGAGATTTATTTTCTCAATCAAGACAACATAAATCATATTCACATATCATATGTCATAAACATATGCATACATTGCATACATTACCTCATAATGAACTCATGCATAACATACAAAGTTTCTCATTTATTTTGAGGGACTCATTACATAACCCATGCATCATGACATGGCATAAAAAAACTAACTTTACCTTTTTCAGGTTATTGCTCCAGTCAAATAAACATTTTCAAAAACCCTTCAGATCTAAGTCGATACCTTGGACGGTTCCTTAATGATCTACCTTTGGAGTTTAATTCGATACCTTGGACGGTTCCTTAATGATCCACCTTCAGAGTTAAGTCGATACCTTGGACGGTTCCTTAACAATCTGCCCTCAGATCTAAGTCGATACCTTGGACGGTTCCTTAATGATCTACCTTTGGAGTTAAGTCGATACCTTGGACGGTTCCTTAATGATCCACCTTCAGAGTTAAGTCGATACCTTGGACGGTTCCTTAATGATCCACCTTCAGAGTTAAGTCGATACCTTGGACGGTTCCTTAACAATCTACCCTCAGATCTAAGTCGATACCTTGGACGGTTCCTTAATGATCTACCTTTGGAGTTAAGTCGATACCTTGGACGGTTCCTTAATGATCCACCTTCAGAGTTAAGTCGATACCTTGGACGGTTCCTTAACAATCTTCCCTCAGATCTAAGTCGATACCTTGGACGGTTCCTTAATGATCTACCTTTGGAGTTAAGTCGATACCTTGGACGGTTCCTTAACAATCTGCCCTCAGATCTAAGTCGATAACTTGGACGGTTCCTTAATGATCTACCTTTGGAGTTAAGTCGATACCTTGGACGGTTCCTTAATGATCCACCTTCAGAGTTAAGTCGATACCTTGGACGGTTCCTTAACAATATGCCCTCAGATCTAAGTCGATACCTTGGACGGTTCCTTAATGATCTACCTTTGGAGTTAAGTCGATACCTTGGACGGTTCCTTAATGATCCACCTTCAGAGTTAAGTCGATACCTTGGACGGTTCCTTAACAATCTTCCCTCAGATCTAAGTCGATACCTTGGACGGTTCCTTAATGATCTACCTTTGGAGTTAAGTCGATACCTTGGACGGTTCCTTAATGATCCACCTTCAGAGTTAAGTCGATACCTTGGACGGTTCCTTAACAATCTTTAGATCTAAGTCGATATCTTGGACGGTTCCTTAATGATCCACCTTTAGAGTTAAGTCGATACCTTGGACGGTTCCTTAATGATCCACCTTCAGAGTTAAGTCGATACCTTGGACGATTCCTTAACAATCTTTAGATCTAAGTCGATACCTTGGACGGTTCCTTAATGATTCACCTTCAGAGTTAAGTCGATGCCTTGGACGGTTCCTTAACAATCTACCTTCAGATTTAAGTCGATATCTCAGACGATTCCTTAAACAATCAACTTTTCAAAAAGCGGTAACCTCGGACGGATCCGTAACGATCAACACTCAAACAACTACTTCTCAAACACTCCAAACATAATCTAATGCATGATTTACTGGATGGCATCTTCAAGCCCATCTCCGACAAAGGTCCCTACTTCAGCTAGTGCAAATTTCTTGGTATTCTAGTGTTCAATCATCTTCCACCTTCAGATACCGACTGGCATACATACCACTCTACATCTTCAGGTCTAAGAAAATTGAACAGGGGCAGCTGTCATACCCCAAAATTTGCCCATATTATTTCTCTCATACAAATTCAAATCAATACATGAAGCTCCTAGACACACTCTCCTATACAAGGCTCTGAGACTAGGGTTTGGTTCATTCAAAGGAAAATCAGTGAATCAATGGCTCCAAGACATCTCATATGGCTCAATATATCACACATCATCTCCATGACAAGTATCAAGTCTCATCTCAAAGGATTGGTCACTCAATTGTTCAGAAAGTCAACAGTCGACTAAGTTAACCTAAAAGTCAACTGTGGTCAAAGTGAAGTCAAAACTCCTGATTTTTTTGTCAAGATCCTCATCTTGAAGTATAATTCACCATTTGATCAAGAATTGATCATGGTTCATCAAGGAAAGATAAAAAATCAACAAATCAGAAGGTTTCCAAATTAGGGTTTTTATAGGAAAAGTCAACTGAACTTTGATCAGCCATAACTCCCACATGGAACATCCAAAATTTTCCATCCAAAGCACATTTTGAAGAAAATTGGATTCTATACAAAATTGTCTCTCACATGCCAAGTCTAAAAATGTTTCATTTGAGAGATATGGACTAAAACATTATCGATCCTTTTCAAAAGTCAACAAAAAGACACCTTTTTAAAAAGGTCACACAAGGAGCATGGAAAATCATTTTGATATGAGACCAAAGACACTGGTTAGAGGACTCTCTAAGGTTTCTAAAAAGTCCTGAAACTCCTCCATATCTTAAAAATTGAGGGAGATACGCCTTGTCAAAGTTGGTCGATTTCAAAGGGAAAAATGTGAAGTAAAGGCTTCAAAATGGATCTCTTTACGAATAGGCCCAAATATTTGACTCCAAACTTATCCATGGGCCTTACAATAGTCTTTTAAAATAATTATTTTATATTTATAATATTTACCTTATTTAATTGAATTTTAATTCATTTAAATATTGAATAAATCATTGTAAAATATGAAAAATTATTTTTAATTAAAGATTTGATTTCCAATCAATTTAAACCAATCCAAATGCCAAAAATATGTTTCAAAACTCGTCCCTAGAAAATTTGGAGCAAAAAGATTGAAATTGATCAATTTTAGGAAAGGTTTCTTAACAAATCTCAATCAAATTTCTCAAACCTTCAACACCAAGATTCAAGGAGATTTGGCAAAGTTTTGTAGACCTAATCTGACCTATTATATATAGAGAACTTGTCAAGAACATAAGGGGATTTTTTTTGGCCGCTCCAAGTCTCTGTTCTAAGCCAAAAAACATGGAACTGAGTGAAATAGCAGAGAAATTTTGAAGCGAATTCAAGCTATTCCGAGCATAGAGATCAATTCCTCGACCATTCCTGAAGCGCTACAAGGCATCAACGATGCTCCACGCCTTCAGAATCGCGGGATGTGACTAACGGTTTGCTCAGTTTTTTTTCTCTCTCGATTACGTAGGCTCACGAATTTTAAATGAGTTTTGATTGTATATCTATGCTTATCATCACGTTGCGATTGTATCTGGAGGTTTAATTGCTTTTATTCGCACATATAAAGAGTTTGCCATTGTTAAGGTTTGGTTCCTCACAAAGAGGGGTTTTGATCAAGGGCAAATTCAATACAAATTAGCGGATCCAATGAGTTCGTGAGACTGTTCATATTTGAGTTGGACCACTTTCTTGTGTTTTTCGGTGATGATTCACAGGTTTTAAGGGTACTTACATATAGCTATGGCGGAAAACCGTAGGTAGAAGTTTCTGCCATTTTGCAGAAAAAGGAACGTGTGGAGAAGAAGACCATTTGGGCTGGGCGCGAGTTTTTGAATTTAACTAACAAAATTTCGTTTTTTATGTTATAATTTGGATTGGTTTCACTAGCAGCTTGTTAATAATGGCCTGGTGGTGGAATGCTCGAAATTCTCATGAGTGCCAGGAGTTGGGTTGCCTCACACAAATTATTTTGTTTATTTTCCTATGGTAAATCCCTTGCAGATCGTGTACGTGCAACACTATCGAGACCACGATACACCCCATGCTTAGGCCATTGGATCCCTCTTTACCCAGATCCAACGTTGGGGAGTACGCAGCACCATCATGGACCCCCAAGATGCTACCACACTGGAACGAAAGCTGAGTATTTTTCAATTTTTTTTCTTTTTATTATATAAATTTGTTTTCTTTATATTGTATTGTTAAAACCCCTTTTATCTTTTACAAATAATAAAATTTATATTATTTACATTATATATAATTATTATATTTATTAGTTTATTTCTTTTATGTTATTTGTGTAGTTAAATTCTTATTTTATTTATTTATGTTAATTATTAAAGTTAGTTTTAATTTATCTAAATATTTTAATAAAATCATATTTATTTATTTTAACCCATAAAAAATCATAAAAAATGTTTTTAGCCCGTTTTTATTTTTCTCTCCGATTTAATTAATTAGGTTGCGAAATCCATAATTAATTAAATCGATTTGTGTTGCTTTATTCAATTTACGCCCGAATCAGGGTTTATGAGAATTTGCAGGGTTTATGAGAATTTGCCCTACACTAAAAATATTTCTTTTTCTGTGCCTTTTCAGGGTTGACTCTTCAAATACACCCCGACTACGCGCCACGTCAAATACGAAGCTAAGTATTTAATTTATTTTAAAGTCTATTTTATTTCCTTTTTGATTTTAGGGTTTGCCCTTATATTTTTGAACTATGCATACATTCACTCCTTTCTTTCCTGCCTTTGCCCTTTTTTAGGGTTACCTCCGAGGTTTCCTCCGAATGCCAACCATGTCAGATCAAATCAAAAGATAAGTGTTCTTCCTGTTCTAAATACTTATTTATTAAGTTTTATTTTTATTTTTATTTGTTAAATTAGGGTTAACCCTAATGGGCCTTTGAACCGATAATGCACTCACTATGTTTTGCCTTTTTATTTTTCCTGCCTTTTCAGGGTTCGTCAACTGCCAAAGCGTCGAGTGTCGGTAACCCTAAACCCTAACCTTAGATATATTATTACTTGTTTCAAACCCATTTTTGCTTTAATCCCGCTGGTTTCAATTCCCCTCTCCTCCGCTGGTTACAATTTCCCTTCCCCGTATTGTTTTAATTATATTGTATATATTGCTATGGTTAGTAATCTTAGGGAGTGCAAGTCTTGAATCAATTTAGAATAACTAATTATAAGATAATATAATTGAAATATGATCACGTGATTGGTGCACACACGCACGCTTTTGGGTAAACCTCTCTGTTGCCTGTTGCCTTGTTGCCTGTTGCCTTGTGATTTTCTGCAGAATAGCCAGTCCCTCGAATACGAGGATACCTCAGCCATGTTGCCTCGATTAAAGATCATGGTCCCTAATGATGCTGCCTTCGATACACTAAAAAATGATCTCGACCCTCGGAAGTTGCCTACGAAAAGGCTGAGGTATCCTCTGGTTGCCTACGAAAAAGGCTGTTCTGATCATTCCCTTTAGACTACCTGCCTTCTCTATGGCATGGGTCAGTCTTAAGGCGAATGATAACTCGATGATCCTTCAACCTCCAAACGAAAGGCTTCCTGCCCTCCTATGGCAAGGATTGACCCTTTCATTCTGAAAGGCTAAAAAGAGACCTATCATCTGAGTTTAAGGTAATTGCCCCTAATTGCCTTGCCATGCTCTATTTTCTATATTCTTTCTCAAAATTCTTCAAAAAAACTGGCTACGCTCATTTTACGAGCTAAAGTCCATTTTTTCCTCTTTCATCTACATTTTCTGAAAACGAGCAAGCAAAGCAATTAAGAGCCCATGGAAAACCATGGATGCAAAGGGTGCCTTACACCTTCCCTTTGCATAAATTACCCCCCGAACTTAGATTTCTTTAAAAGGTTTTTTTCTGTTTCTTTTAGCCTTTCTGAATTTGTTTGGATAAAATAAAAGTCGGTGGCGACTCTTGCTTAACCGCGACATTTCGATCGATATAAAGTATGTTCACCGTATTACAGATCCTCTGTTGGCTTTTTGACCTACCTTGGCCTAGATTTACCCGTGAGTGGGGCGGGAATCAATCATTGCTTAACAGGTACATTGTTGGTGACCGCTGTTCTCGTTCGTGGGTTACCACTGTTCTTGTTCGTGGGTTACCGCTGTTCTTGTTCGTGGGTTACCGCTGTTCTCGTTCGAGTGTACTATTGGTTCCTGTTCATGGGGTACTATGGTTCTTGTTCGAGTGGTAATCTGTGTTCTATTCCAGTGTGTTATTGACTATGGGCTTTGGTTCCGTGTTCCGTGTGGTATACCATTTGGGGCCGAACCTTTGGCTTTGTATTATGTGTGTTACCGGCAGTCCAGAATGCCTGGTGGGCGGCAACAAGCCCCACCACTTTGCATCATTGCATATTTATTTTCCAAAAATGATGTACAAAAAATAACTAGCATACATGTTCCTTCCATTTTCAAGGACTCATATCTTTAAGCCTCGTGTCGAGTTTTTCCATCTCTTGCTTGTCAAAAATCAAAACACGAAGATTTCTTGGAAATTGAATGAACATGGTGTCATACCCCAAAATTTGCCCACAATATTCAAATATTCAAATTATTTTAAAATTGGATTTTTTTTATAAAATTTTGAGGTCATTCACATTGACGTCTTGAATTTTATAAATATTCAATTTAAAGTCTATTTTAAAATATAATAATTTACTCTTAAATTATTTATATTTTAATAAATAGCAAAATGCTTTCCCATGCTTCATACACTTCCAATTGACTTTTATTTCAAACAAATAATATAACATAGTTGGTAAGGAGGTAAGGCTTGCAAGTACAAAGTCTCGGGTTCAAATCCCACTTCTAACACTTTTTTTTTCTTTTTTTTCTAACTATAGTTTTAATTTTATTTTTATTAAAAAAATCACAAAAAATCATTTTTTTTATCATTTTATTTTTAATTTTCGCACTATTTAAATATGCATTTTTTAAAATAGTCAAATTTTCACTTTTATGTATTTTCTAGTCAAAAATCATCAAAAATCATAAAATATTCAAAAAAATCCAAAAAAAAAGTTTTTAATCTTATTTGTCCTATTTTTAGCACTTTTTATAACTTAGAGAACAAGTCAATCTTATTAAATTAGTTTGATTTAATTTTTTATTAAAATTAAAACAAATTGATTTTTGGGCTTTGATTTGGTCCATAGTTTTACTATAATTATTTTTTCTAACCTAATTCATGATATATAAATAAAACTAACAATTACAAATTTCTCAATTTACTCTCTCACAACTAAACCCTTATTTTTTTTAACACCTTCAACCTTATTCTTCATTCCTAATTCCTACCTACAAAACAATTCACCAAGTTTCTTCAATATCTTTTGTTCTTCTTTTGCTTAGTTCTTGGCCAATGATTTTGTATGAGGCCTCATCTTCTTCTTTTTTAAAGAAAAAATCTTTTTCTAAATCTTTTTATCAAAACTAAAAATAAACCTTTTGTTTTCAAAACCTTTTGGCCAATGATTATCATATGAGGCCCTTGATGTATGTTTTTATACTAACTTTAGTTTTTGGCTAATGATGATACTTGAGGCCACCTTTTATCAAAATTCTTATGTTTTTGACATCCTCTTTATGTTTCGAAACATTTTCTTTCAACTCTCTTTTTTTTAAAAACCTTTTTCAAATACTTTATCTAGAATTACAATTTTTTTTTGCCAATGATGATACATGAGGCTTTTTTTTTTTTTTTAATCATTGTTTTGGTCATTGTTGCTACATTTTAGTTTAAATTTATGTTTTTACAATCATAATTTTTTATTTTTTTTACTTTTGAGAATTTTTGCCCTTTTAGCCATAATCTAACTTTCTGAACCTTTCTTTATTTTTTGGGAAAATTTAGATTATATGAGGTCAAACCTATTTTATAATATTTTTTATTTTATTATTGTAACTATTATCATTACTAACCCTTATTATTATTATTATTATTATTATTATTATTATTATTATTATTATTATTATTATCATTATTATTAACATTATTACTATCCTTGTTTGCAGGTACTTCCTTTGGCCATTAACCTTGTTTTGGCCAAACAATTTTGCTGGCCACTTTCTCACCATGTACTCTCAAGAGCGCACAACACCCAATCTGAGCTAAGTTTCTTTTTTTGTTTTTATTTTAATTGCATGAAATTTTTTATATATATTCCTTTCTTTTTTTATTATTAGTATAATTTTTTTCTTTTATTTATTTTTATTTATTTAACCAAATTAGTTTTTATATATAATAATTTCATAGTTATTTATTTTAATCGAAAACTCGTTTTTTAATTTTATCAATAATTATTTTTAAAACAATAAAAAAATTTATTTTTGTATATATTTTTAATTAATTAATTAATTGAAAATTAATAATTAAAGTTTTTGTTAACCTTGATTCATTTATAAACCTTAAAATCTTCAGGCAGGTGTTCTCCACTAACGCATTGTTAGGCCTTATAAACCTTTTGGGTCACAATAAGTTTTCTTAAATAACCCTTTAGGGTTCGTAAACTTTTTAGGGTTTATAATCAATTAACGTTTAAATCAGTTAATGCACTAACATTTCTCTTCTTCATGTCAATTCTTTTCAGGGTTACCATCAGGGTTCGTCCGCCTACGCGCCACGCCAGATCAAAAGCTAAGTCCCTAATTTGATTATTATTTTAAATATTATTTTTGTCCTATAAAATAAATTATGATTTACTTTTAAATATCAATGAGTCAGCCATACACTCACTGCATCCTTTTTCTTTATGCCCATCTTTTAGGATTCATCACAATCTGGTCAGTGTCAATGCTTCATGCCTCAAGGCTAGCCTCTGCCCATCAACCTTCATCCATCAAAGATAAAAGTTTGTCAGACTGCCAAAGCTACGTTGGTAACCCTAAACTCTGTCTTTATTATTACTTATGTCAAACCCTATTAAGGGATCCGCTGGTTTCATTGTTCCCTTCCCCGTATTATTATGTAACTGTTCCCTGGTTGTATTGTTTGGCCTTGAAGGCACTTAAAACTGTTATATTATATTTACTGCGTGGTTAGTAATTTAGGGAGTGCAAACCATGAACTGAACATAGATCACCTAATTACAAGATAAATGTAATCGAAGTTAACCACGTGATTGCTGCACACACTCACCTTTAGGGTAACCTCTTCTGTTGCCTGTTGCCTTGCTGCCTCTAAGTGTACTAAATAGTCAAGTCCCTCGATTCCGAGGATACCTAAAGCAAAACAAATGTTGCCCTAAGTTCATTATCATCATCAAGTTTGTCCCTCGATGTTGCCTTATATGATGATTGTCCCAATTGCTAAGGTATCCTCGCATGATGCCTAAAAAGATTAATGACTATTATATCCTTCCCTTAGACTACCTGCCCTCTTTATGGCATGGGACAGTCTTATGGCGAACGATTACTCGATGACCCTTAAACATCCAATTGAAAGGCTTCCTGTCCTTTATGGCATGGATAGATCCTTTCGCCTCAAAAAGCTAAAAGAACGAATTTTCAAACTTAGGGTAGTTGCTACTAATTGCTCGCTCTTTTAAAATTCAGATTAAAAATACTTTTCCAACTCAATTTTAAATACTTTCAAAACAAGGCTACGCTTATTTACAAGCTAAAGTCCTTGGACAAAGTTTTTACTTTTTACACACTGCTCTTTTCAAACAAATCAAACAAACAAAGTGAGCTAAGCAATTAAGAGCCCATGGATAACCATGGATGCAAAGGGTGCCTTACACCTTCCCTTTGCATAACTTACCCCCCGAACTCAAAATCTTTCAAAAGGTCTTTCCTGTTCTTTTAGCCTTTCTTTAAATTAGATAAAATAAAAGTCGGTGGCGACTCTTGCTTACCGCGACATTATTAAAAAGTCAGTTCACCGTATTACAGAACTGGCGACTCTGCTGGGGATGCTTTCGAATAAAAGAGGGGTTACCTTAGAGTTTAGGATCACTTTATTGTTTGTTTGTTTGCTTTATTTTCCAAGATTGTTTTGGGTATTGAATGGAAGATAAATCCTATACCCGGATTCGAGTGCACCTTAAGATAGGAGCGGCATAGTCATGGAGACCTCCCTTGTGCATGCTTGGGATTGGTCAAAATGAAGTTCGCGCTTGAGTTAGGCCTCCATTGGTTATTGTGTACCTCTTTTGCATGAGAGAGGTTTACGCATGTATCTTTGGGTGCGTCGGAGCTCAGGGACCTTTAGTCACCTTCAACCCATCTTGGCCTTTAGGAACGTAGTGGGAGGACTACTCTTGATGCATGTTAAGGGCATAGTCGCTACCCGATACTACAACTCAGATAGGTTCTTTCTCAAAGTATCATTGCGTGGTATGCATGTACCATGTTCGAGGGTGCTTTAGAAGGGCTGACAATTCTGGGTCACCTGGTAGAACCCGTTGCTGATATCATCCTTATCCCTAGAAGTACCTTTGGGGGAAGGGTAGTCACCTGGTCATACTTCATGCAAGCCTTTAAACTTAAGGACTCTTGTGTGACTTGCTTGTTATCTAACCTTTTGGTTTCCTTGCAGGATTTGCTTGTAGGACATTTCGTCCTTATTACCATATGCTCTACCTTTCTATTTCCTTGCAAGATTTGCTTGTAGGACATCTCGTCCTCGTTACCTTATGCTCTAACCTTTTATTTCCTCGCAGGGTTTTCCTGTAGGACGTCTCGTCCTTATGACCTTATGCCTTACTTAATGCATTGCATCTGCATGACATCATAACATCATAACATCACCTGTAAACTAACCCTTTCAAGGATCTTAGGGATTCAAAGTGCACAATCTCTTATCAAGGACGGAATTCCTAACTAGGGGCAAGAAGATTTACTTTCCTTTGGCCACGTACCTTCCAATTCAAAGACACCGTACCCATCAAAGGGGCAAGAGGATTTATTTTCCTCTAGCCATGTATCCTGAATCAGAGGCGATGACCCACTCGATATGGTGAGCTTGATTCTCAAAGAAGGATGTTCAAAGACAAAAGTCGTAATTCTTCAAACAAATATGCGACCGAATCACTCTCCAATGCTGCTAACTAAATTCCTTAAAGATCCTTGAAAACATTTCATTTGCATTCATGACATTGCATATTTCTAACTTTGTTTTCAGGTTCCGCCTCGACAATCATTCGTCTCAAATATAATCGAGCTGGAGATTCATTCTGACAAGCCCTTTTACATTCCAAAACTTCGTCGAATAACTCATCGACTCTAACAAGCAAGCATTCTCTATCAGATATGGTCTAATGTACGACCCGTTCCGGTATTCTCTATCAGATATGGTCTAATGTTCGACTCGTTCTGACACCCTTCATCAGACATGGTCTAATGTATGGCTCGTTCTGATGTTCTCTTCAGATATGGTTTAATGAATAACTCGTTCTGATTTCCAACTTCCAGATATGGTCTAATGTACGACCCGTTCCGGTATTCTCTATCAGATATGGTCTAATGTACGATTCGTTCTGACACCCTCCATCAGATATGGTCTAGTGTATGGCTCGTTCTGATGTTCTCTTCAGATATGGTTTAATGAATAACTCGTTCTGATTTCCTACTTCTAGATATGGTCTAATGTACGACCCGTTCTGGCATTCCTCTTCAGATATGGTTTCATGAATAACTCGTTCTGATGTCCTACACCAGTTCCACAACAACAACGCAAGCCAGATGCACCTAAGCGTCAATTCACCAAGATCAATATATCGTTGGCTCAAGCATTACAACATCTGTTGAAAATCAGATTGATTATTCTGAGGGATGCTCCTAAGAATTCTAACACCTACTATAAACCCAATGCGAGGTGCGCGTGCCATTCCAACAGTCTTGGACATTACATAAACGATTGCTGGACATTAAAGAATAAGATACAAGATCTGATCAATGACGGAGAAATCAAATCCAACCCTCTTGAAACCCCTGTGGTGATCACCGCTCCTATGCCTAGTCATGACAAGATTGATTGACATCTCGACGAACGAACTTTTGGATCATTAGATCTACTTTCATTTGCATGTTTCTTCTCTGTTTGTTTAAACATTCGAATTATGATAGACATTATCTGTTTTAATAATCATCATCAGTGCATTGCATATATTTGTCTTGAATAAATTATTTCGTTATCGCTCATTTTAAATTACGTCTTTACTTTGCATATGTTTTATGATACTCAACTCTGGCTAAAGCTGTATACCTTTTGAGGGAGGATGACGAAAACGATACCGCAACCTCATACAGTATGCATAGGTTTGCCTCAGGCTGAATGTAGTCCTAATGCCTTGGGTCTAATTGCTTCCTTGCTTTGGGTCTAATTGCTTCCTTCCTTCCTTGCTTCTTATCTGAGTTCGGGGGGTAATTTATGCAAAGGGAAGGTGTAAGGCACCCTTTGCATCCATGGTTTTACCCCCGAACGAGTATAAGAAGCAGGCTGATGTAATCCTAATGCCTTGGGTCTAATTGCTTCCTTGCTTGTTGAAATTTCAGTTGGTTAAGATTCGTGCTTTGGGTGTTTCTCACCATGGATAACTCTCCTGATTTTAACGACAGTACTCGGTGTTTTCCATTCTCGGGGCACCTGATCATAATGTCAAACCTTACAAGATGTTGAGGTACAAAGAGTCCAGGACTTGCTCGATACAGAGATGTTTGAGTTTATTCATAATGATTTCTACTAGTCAATCTGATTTCATCTGCTGCAAGTAGAATGTTTGTTCTTCCTCGAGGAGTAACTCATGAGAATCACTTGCAACCCATACTTCCAGAGGCTTCCTTCCCAACAATTGTTGTGTGTTCCAAGTAATGACTTTGATAGCCAAGCGTCAGAGGTTATTGTTGTTCATTGATAGTAATACAAGTTCCTCCATTCATGACGGTGATTTCTGTTTCAACAGCTATGTTTAGGGCTCCCGACTGAGGGATAAGCAAGACTCCGTGCTCTTGAGTTCGCATCATTGGCAGCTCAAATCCCTAAAGCATTCACAAACTCCAGTCGCTATATTTGGGGCTCCCGACTGAGGGATAAGCAAGATGCCTTGTATCTTGAGCTTGTGCACCACTTGCATGGCTCAAATCCCTAAAAGCTGGACACTTGCAACTTCTGTATGACTTTGCCGAAATCTTCTTCCAGGAAGTGATCTAAAGTGTTCTAACGTAATGCTTGGTGTGTTTTCCACTCTGGGGCACTTGGTTATCTTATTGAAGAGTGTAAGTCATTCAGAGACAAGGTTCAAGACCTGATTAACTCAGAGGCTATCACATTCACACTTGAGGGCCAGAATTGAAGTTCTCCTTTGACTTAGCAGATCTTCTGAAGCAATAAGTCCATACAGAGAGAATCTCCTCAACGTTGGCAATTCCTAATTCATCATGTATGTTCATGTTTAAGCTTTCTTGCTTTGTTTAATACTGTTTGCATGCAAGACTTGTTTATTTTTGAACTATAATCATAATGCACTGGATATGTTTGTCTTGAAAAAATCCATTCGCTTTTGCTCTTATATGTTTCTCTATGCTTTTTGTGATACTGAACTCTTGTTAATAAAGCATGATAACTCTGTAGGGAGAATGATGAGCATAATACCAAGAACCTCAAATGGTATGCTTTTGAGTAGAACCCTGTTGATGATGTACAGGCATTGTTTCAAATTCCCAAACACTGGAGATATAATGGAGTGAAACCCTTGTTAACCCCTATGAGCCTTCGAAGTAGGAGTTTCTCTTCTCAAAATAAAAAACCCTAACATTCAACCCAGGGGCGGGTAGTGTTCAGTTAACCTGATCGAGAATTCAAAATTCATCAAGAGCACACATCTAAAGATACAACAATGGCTATCTTTCAAAAGATTGAGGAAAGACAAATCTACAACGATTATCCCTCACCTAAGGAGGTCGAGACATCAAAATTATCCCCCACATCAGGAGGTCGAGACTAACGTCAAAACCGCTGTGGTTTATCCCTCACATCAGGAGGTCAAAATATGACAATACCACAATGGTAATTCTTCATCAATCAATGACTCAGGCAGTCACAGTCACTTCCAACAAATCTGAGATTCAGGATCACACGACTTGTTCAAAAAAAAAGAAAAAAAAAAGAATGAAAAAAAGAAAAAGCCCGCTAAGTGTCATACCCCAATTTTTGACCTAAGATACCACCTCATATCATTGCATATGCATCATTTGCATCTCTAACAAATTGCATAGCTTGTGTTTGCTACTTGTGACTCAGCAGGGTTTAATCAAGAAGTCACTCATCAGTACAAGTACAAATCAATTAGGGTTTTGTTCTCCCTTCATTTCAAATGAATCATCTTCATCAATAATCAACATTTGGTCCTCAGAGATTCACTTCAACAAGCTCAACAGCTTTGAATCGACTGAATTAGGGTTTTGCCTGAAGATAGCATACTCCTGACTTTTGCTCAGGATTTGACCTAGTGACTTGGGACATGACCTCAAGACCCCAAGCACATCATTTTGACCTAATCCATTGGCTCAAGACATCTTCTGCACAAGGATTGATCAACAGTGAAATTTCAAATCATCAGATTAGGGTTTTGAACTATCAGGGACTAAAATCAGGGATCACATTTGGGAAACCATAAAAACCCCCAGGAAGTCAATCAAAAGTTTCAATCATCTTCAAATAATCCCTATGACAATATACAATGGAAATTGCATCTCAATTCAAGACCTACAGTCATCAATTTCATCAGATCGACAATTAGGGTTTTTGACCTAATTCACTGAACCACTGACTTTTTTTAATCAGGACATGGTGCCACAACTCAAACCATGGCTCAATATCCTCTAATGCTTCAATGTGATTCATTCATACCATTCATTTGGTGAGGGTAGCCTGTTTCATTTGAAATCTCCAGAAACGCGATTCGACTGAAAAAGTCAACTGTACAAGATCACCATTGACTTTTGGGGAATTTTGGTCAACCATGACTTTTGAAGTTTTAAATCATCAATATATGATATGAGAAGTCATTTGATCAAGAAAAATCAAGAAAATCAATCAAGAATCAAAAAGTCAAAAGTTTGACTTTCATACTTAGAAAATTTTTCTAAGTGTTTTTCATGGTTTTTTCCAAACTTTGGAGGGGAATAACTCAAAATTTCACCTACAAACTGAAAAAAACTTCCAACATGAAAGTTGTAGATTTTGATCCAATAAACAACTTTGACACATATAATTTTTTTCCATAAGATCAACCATTTAAGAGATATGGAGCTTCAAAGTTGGTATCTTATGAAAATTTCACTTAAAACTTCATTTTCTTCAAAGTTCATGGAACTTTTTCACCCACTTCCTTAAGGATCTTGAAGAAACTTTCAACTAGGGTTTTGAAGTGTGTAATATGAGCTTTCCAAAATGTCCAAGAGCATGAAAAAATATGGAGTGTAGCTATGGTTTTGAATTTTGACATTAGTGACCATTTCACTTGAAATTTCAAGCCATTTTTGCAAAGTTATGAACCAATTTGCCAAATAATGCAAGTAATGACACACCAAAGCAATGATTGAATGATATTTTCTGGTTTAAGATCAGATAGGAAAGGGATAAGAAGCTTGGCCAAAATAACCATGGTTTAGTTACTTTAACCATTTGCATTTAATGTGAAAGATTCCACTTTATCCCTTAAGCCAAATCATCACTTCTTGAAGCAAGTTGCAAAGCTTGGAGTTCAGAATACTTGGCCTATAAATAGAGGTTTAAATCACTCTTCAATTCACACCAAAACCTCACAATTATAGGTTTTCTCTCTTCTTTCTTAGAATGCAAGTTTCTTAAGTTTCAAAGAGGTAAAATTCTCAACCTCTAAATCTTTGAAGTTCTGGCCAAAGTGAGGGTTCTAACATCTCATAAACATCAAATGTGATGTGTTTGATCCACTCACACACCCCAAATCACCCCAAAACTCAGATTCACTTTTCAACCTCCATATGAACATGAAATGAGCCTTATCATGCCAAAATTCACACAAGCTCATTTCTGTCCAAACTAATGCTTCTAACACATCCTATATACCATATGTGAGCTATCCCAATCATCCTCCCTGACCTGTAACTCCAAAATCATCAAGCTTGATCCTCACTTGAGTCCTACTGCAGATCGAGCATCACCAACTGGTCCAGGGGTTTTCAATTCATTCCAGGCATTCAAACACCTTCCATAAGGTCCACTGATGCTGT
Organism: Vicia villosa; assembly: GCF_029867415.1. NCBI lineage: Eukaryota > Viridiplantae > Streptophyta > Magnoliopsida > Fabales > Fabaceae > Vicia > Vicia villosa. The sequence continues at coordinate 171,938,748 of NC_081183.1, read as the reverse complement.
CCAGATCAAGAAACAACAACTGGAACTCCTCATTTGCAGAATTCAATTCTCAGTTTGGCCGTTTTCGAGGTAAGTGCTCATGAACTTCAAACTCTATCATGCACGCATCATAAATGAAATATTGATATACCATCTTGTTTCTGCACCTATGAGGATCATTAACCCTCAATCAATTGCATCATATCATGATCATACACGATTTCACAATGATTTGTCATATTAGGGTTCTTCGTGTTCATCACAAAATTGATCACCTTAGAGCAAAAATAAATGAATTATGAGGGCACCATCATGATCCTTGTAAAAAACCGAGTGAGATAGACCCTTCACTTGATCAATTTGGTTCAGTTTTCAGAAATTTCAAAATCAAATTGGGGATGTGTTCTTGGCGCCTTTTTCTGTTCAGAAATTTCAAATGTTCGTTTTTAAATATAATTAAAGGGGGTAGTTATAATAACAAGCTGCGCGCGCAGCTGGGTTGGCAAGTGTTTTGGCTGGTGAACATAAGGGCGTGAGTTCAAGCCCTAGTGGAGACAAAACCATTTTTTTTGCAACCTATTTTCTTTCATTTTTTAACAAAACTTCACCAATTAATTTAACCAATCAAAATTCATTATTTTCACTTCATTTTTTTTACACTCTTTATTTAATATACATATTTTGATAATATTAAAAAAATCACAAAAAAAGATTCATTTAATATATTTTTAATTAAGTTTAAAATGACTTGTTTTTAAGTATTTTTAATACTTTTAAATATTATTTTTCATTTGATTTTCAAACTTAATCACTTGTAAATATTTTTTGAAGCAAACCCTAATCATCTAAGTGTTAATTGAGGATAATCTTTTGTTTATCTTGATTAAATTGACTTCTTTCAAAATTTAAATCGTTTTAAAACAAGCGATCGCGATTCTCTTTCAAAACGATAAACCACTTCTTTGATTAAATCTTTTTAATTGATCAATTGATTTTCAAAACGAAGTGGGGCCTCTCGAATATTAGAGAGTGTAAGTCCCATTTCTTTTCCTTTTGTACAGTTTTTTAAAAACAATAAAACTTTTTCAAAATAAAATCTTTTCAAACAATTTTCAAAACAATTTTCAAAACAGTTTTCAAAACAACAAAACTTCAAAGAAACAAAACTTTTCAATATACCATGGGCCTCCATGTAGGTATAAGCCCCAAGCCCTTTTGTACATACCCACTCAAGTACATGAAATTAGGTATTTCATTGTACGCCTTTTGTACATATCTCGATCAGTTTGATTTTTAACTTTGAATAACAAACCAAAAATGAAGGTTTTTCTTTAAATCTTCCCAAAAATATACCATGGGCCTCCATGTAGGTATAAGTCCCAAGCCCTTTGTGAATACCTGTTTACATAGCTTTGAATAAACTCAAGTGGATTTCTCCCCGAGTGTGAGTCCCGAGCCCCGTGTATACAAATGGATCATGCTTACAGGTATATTTCCTTCATAAACTCCATTATATACACACACTTTGTCATATATGTATAACTGTTCATATTTGTTCATGTACTTGTGCATATTTGTTTGTACTTGTTCATATGTGTGATTGTGTTATATGCTTATCCAACTTAGTACAACACTAGGTTCCCCATAGCCTCCTATTGGGCTTCGTGCAAAGAATCTCCCTAGTTTAGGTTAGGACATAGAGTATGGTTTCCCGGTGAAATCGCTCTAAGAGCTCAAACCAACTATACCATGCCTCCCCTTGGGCTTTGTACAAACGAGTGACCCTCCCATAGCCTCCTCTTGGGCTTACAATGCAAGGACCCTGGATTGTCCCTCCCATAGCCTCCTCTTGGGCTTACAATGCAAGGACCCTCGGATAGCCTCCTCTTGGGCTTCGTACAAGGACCCACGGGCTTCTTATAAGCATCCCCAATATCCAAAACAAATACCCTAGGAGATTAGACATTTTTCATCTCTATGCTAGGAGTATCTCTTATATATCATCACAATCAATCAATCAAACTTTTTTGCCACAAGGCTGGCTAATCAATCAAACTTCTTTTGCCACAAGGCTGGCTAATCAATCAAACTGTTTTACCACCGTACTGGATGATTAATCAAAGTTTTTGTCACAAGGCTGACTTCATTGAAACTTTTGCCACAAGGCTGGCTGATTAATCAAAGTTTTTGTCACAAGGCTGACTTCATTGAAACTTTTGCCACAAGGCTGGTTAAACAACAAAAACATCTTTATCATTCTAAGCACCCTAAGTGGCATGGCCCCGGGCTTATAATGAAAAGATTTTCAAACAAAAATCAAACAGATGTATGTGATGATATAGATTAGATACATCTAGCATTTAGACGACATTTGTCTATTTTCCTTTGCTTCCACTAGCATAAGTGGGAACTACGATTGCTCTGACTTTCTCAACATCCCTTTGAGAATACGTAGGCACAAGGTCGATCCTTGGCGAGCAAAACAAAACAAAAAAAAAAACCATTCAAACCTTAGCACCCGTAGACCCCGAGCTACAGATGCTCTGATTCCCTCTAAGGGATATGTATGCAGAGGATCGCGATGATCTTTGCGAGCATAATCAAACAAACACCTTAGGTCCCACCTATTTCACAAGAACCTCCACCACAACAAGAATGGAATAAAACAAAATAAAGAAACCTATAGAGTACTATAGATATGTTGGGTGCTAATACCTTCCCTTCGTATAACCAACCCTCTTACCCGGAATCTCTCCCCCACTTTTTAGGTTATTGCAGCTTTTTTTCCTTTTCCTACTTTGGAAACAATAAAAAGTTTGGTCGGTACAAAAGAAAAATCATTTTTTTGAGCACTCGAGCCCAAAGAAGGCATCAGGTGTCTCATCCACAAAAAAGAGGAACAAAACGATTTTTCGCCCGCGACACAGACTTGGAAGTGTGTTTGCACAAAATTTCTCCTTTGGTTGTGTTTGATGTTGAATTAGGGTAAATGAATGGGGGAGGGGGAGTATTTTGCTTAATCTGCAAAACGCGCATTATTTCGGAAGTTCATTTCCGAAATGCTGTTTTCGGAAATGAACTTCCGAAATAAGACAATTATTTAAAAAAAAAGGCGCTTTCGGAGATGCATCTTCGAAAACACCTTTTTCGTGCATTTCGGAAATGCATTTCCGAAGTCAGGGATAGTCTGGGTTTTTCACCAGAGGTGGACTAGAAGGTTGGCAGGTAGCCAAAGAAATTTTCAACTAAAATATCACATTGGAAAATTCCATTGCAACTTTGCCAGGTAATAATCATTTCTCTTCTCTTCCATGGAAGGCAAAGTTCAGAGGTTTGTAATTCTTGACCGAGTGTTTATCTCTCCTTGCTTTAGCTTATTTACTATCAACTAATGTTTACTATTTCTGCACTTGGAACTGAAAGTGGTTTTTTTGAATCAACAATAATTGATATTTGCAACAAAGGCTTGTTATATTCTTGTTACTTAGATACTGATACACCCTTGATGGGTTATATCTGCTTCCATGCACACACAATAATAATAATCAATGACTGAAATTCCATTTATAAAGTTATCAATGCATATTGAAACCCTTTCTATATTGAAATGCTTTGTAATCCTTTGTATATTGAAATGCTTTGTTTTGTTTGTGTTAGTAGAGAAAGAGGAGAAAAGAGAAGTAAAAAGAAGAATAGAAGTAAATGTTGTTACTAGGAGAGCGAAGAGATTGGATAATCAATTATAAAGTACCAATTGTCTATTTATAGACTCAAGTCACCAACCTCTTAATAGTAGTAAATATTTTTAAATTATTTTAATTCTTTCCAGATGTCTTATGATATATTAGTATTATAATAATTCTAGGTTCTTCTAACATTTTCATATTCATTATATCTAAGAAAATTCTAGAAATTTATAGCAATTTGTAACACATTTCATACCACTTGCTTGCATCATATCAACCACAATAATTTGAAATTAAAATAAGATCTCTTTACTTTTGTAAAGTGAAATTGAATTAACTACGATAAAAGTAGTCTAGGGAAAACCATCTATCCTTGAAAATTCTTGAAACACTTATCAATAACAAAACCACCATAATCCCTAAAAATGGTTGGATCAACAATAGAATGAAATAAAAAAAAAAATCTATATTGTCAATGGATGAAAACTAGTTCTAAGACTTCTGAATAGAAAACACAATAAAGAATTATTACAATTTTCTTTAGTAATCAGTATGACAGCTAAATGTCAGAAGCCTTCAACCTGCCTCTATGCAATTATCTACAACACCAAAAATACAGCACAAATAATTAAGGTGAAATAGACATGACCAACCAAACCTTCATAAAAAATATTGAAACTTTTAATAGAACGATAAAATTAGAGAAGTTCGGTTTAGATTCATAAGAACGCAGTGACTAGTCAGGTTTCCCAGCATTCGATATTTACCTCCATACATTCGCATATTCACAGTTGTTGGATTAAAATCAGGCGGTTGAAATTTTAAATTCAATATTTTTATTTTAAAATCCAAATTGCTTAATCTTAGATCCAACCATTGCGAACGCGTCAAATGCAGCAAGGTAGTTACAGGCGGGGATTTTATTTAGAATAAAACCTTTAAACTGTTTGCTTCGAAATTACATAACCCAAGCGGTTTTGTTCAATAAAAAAAGTGTTTTCTATCTGAACTAACCAATAAAGTCTCCAGTTTTTTGCTTCCTTTAATAGAATATAAAAGAAAACAGATTCTAAGAAGCTTAAGTGTTTTGTCATCATAATTGTTAAAATCTTTACGAATGAAGCATATTTTTATAAAATCTAGTACAATGACTCTATAACAGGTTTTAGGTTTGGCATATTATTCGTGAAATTAAAACAACTAACATAACTAACATTAATAAGACAATCACTTGTAAAAGATTTGACAATCTTGATTTCATGCAATTACATTTACATATGCATAAATAACACTAATGACACAAACAAAGCTATCAACATTTCCAATAAACATAAAACCAAACTTTGTATTTTGTTGCACATCAATAAATCAAGAAAATATTTCAAAACCTAATAATTCTAGTCTGAATCATCTTCTTAAGATTGCGTGCCATCACCAGGGAGTGAAAGAAAAGATTCTGTATACACTATTGATGGAGATCCACGTGAAACTGCACTATCTGGAAAGCATCTGTATGAGGAACCCTCGATAAGCTCTCCTTTGTCGTTATACCTCAATAATCTAGTCCCATTTGTTACAATGATATCACCATTTTTTGTAGAGCATATTGGAGAAAATTGATGAGGAGATAGGATTTGCACAGGGAAAACAATAGCCTTAATCCAAGACGAGTTCACATTGTATTCTTTCATCAACCATATTTCAATTCTACTATTTTTACAATCCATAGTCCATAAACTAAGAAATTCTTGATATACCCACAACTCATAATGATCAGAATTTTGGCCTACACCATTTGGATAAGGCATCTCAAAAAGTTTCCTTTCTGTTAAATCAAATGCAATAATAACTTTCATCAATGAATCTGAATGTAAAGCCACCCAATGAATAGCATCGTTAAAGAGCGATCCCACTCTGGGCTCTATCTTGTTGATCGTATAAAGGAAGTAAGTATCCTCAATTTCCTTCCACTTGTTATCTTTCAATGAGAAATATTCCAAACGTGAAAAATCTTCCTGGGCTAGAATACAGGACAATGAAACCACCAAGTAATCATCTCTTAACTGATCATATCCGAAACCATATAGATAATACAAATCACGTAACTCTAAATTTGTTTCAAATTCACCAGGAGCTAAAGGTATTTGTTTGTGAACTTTGGTGCATGGATTAAATATGCAGAAACTAGAAGAATATTGGAAAAATATAAAGCCTCTACAGGAACTTATAATTTGAATAAGAGAATCAGGTTGGGGATGCAAAAAATTGAACCGTTTAACAGAAGCATTCTTTAAGTCAAGTTGTTCTTCAAAATTTATAGATATTGTTTGGCGTAAATCATTTGATATGAATTCAATTCTACGAGTTGGTGTTGTAAGTTGAAAATGTAATTTGGAAAAATTGGGATCAGAGATAAGAGAAAACCATGGTTTAGAAACGCATTTGAAACGAATAAGAGACTTCACTGGTAAATTTAAAAGGAGTGTAGTTATCAGTTCTCCAGGCACATAAGATTTCGTTGTTGTCGTCTTTGTCTTTCTCTTTCCCATCTTCTTCTTCTGCTCCATGCTCCTTTCTTCTCTTCGTCTTTTTCTTATCGTTTTTTGTGCTAATAGCATATGAACCTTCTCATCATTTAAGCTTTTTTTAAATGAATATCAATATTTTATACTTGGTAAGCCTTTAAATTTTTTACAAATTTCTTTTTAGAAAATTTTCAATGTCATCTTTTATTTTAACAAATTTCCTTTTAGTTTTCGATATCAAATTTTAGTCTGCCTTGTTAAATGAATATAAAGCACGAATAAATAGAATATTTAAATATAAGGAATTTGATTAAAATTTTAAATATAATTATTTTAAAAAATTTCTTTTTAGTTTTCCATATCAAATTTTAGTCTGCCTTATTAAATAAATATAAGGGACGAATAAATAGAATATTTTAATATAAGGAATTTGATGAAAATTTAAATATAATTATTTTATTCAATTACTTTTTTTAGTTTTTAATATCAAAATTTTAGTCTGCCTTGTTAAATGAATATAAGGGTACGAAAAATAGAATATTTTATTATAAGGAATTTGATTAACATTTTAAATATAAATTTCTATATATTAAAAATAATAAAAATAAATTAAATATCTCATCAAAGAATAAATATTTATTACTTCTAGTTTAGAAATAAATATTTAGAAATCATTAATGTTTACCCTTCTGTATTAAAATTGGGAGGCTGTGTAGGAAAAGACACATTGAATGTGAATAAGGAGTTTGTTTTTGTTCAATTTATTTATCCTCAATTTATTTTCATTTATTATAGATACAAATGAAAAATTTACTTGACACAGTGTTACGCTAGGATTTCGACTTGCTAATAATGGTAAGTGGTCTCTGAGATATATGAGATTATTAAATAGTCTAAGGCAAAGTAGTCTGATTAAAAGTTCTTTTAGTCAAGACTACCGTTCGATTACAAAAGACCATCACTGCCAGGGTTCGACTAAAGTTAGCAAGTCTGCCATGCATGTTCGACTAAATTAAGCAAAAACTTAGGTGTTTTGCCAAGTATGGCTTTGAAGTCGGAAGGCATCAGAAGTCAAAGGAAGCAGTTTCAGACAGTTTTTTAGCAGTTTTTCACAGGACGCGTGGAAGCCTCGCAGACGAAGATGCTGCATGTCGAAGACACGTGTTGGCTAGTAATCAGTCGACCGTTAGTAGTAGTTATTTTATTTTCACTATTTAAGCAAGTTCCAGAGGAACAGTTTGGGGTCTGCATTTTCTACAAAAACACAAGTAAACTCAAATCTCTGTGCAATAATGAGTGACGAGTGCAACTTTGGAATGTATGTATGCGTACCTGTTTAATTTATGCAATCATTTTATGTTATGCATTACTTTCAGTGCACATTTACTGCTTTTTATTGCTTTCATTTACTTTAAAGTCTTGAATTTCAGTGTTTACTTTTACTTTGAAGTTATTACTGCATTTAATACAAACCAGATACACATAATAGACAAATAAAAGCAATTAGTCCTGGAATATTCTAGTTGATTCCGCAAAAGTAACCTTTAAAAAGGAAATTAGCGCTTGTTTACCATATTTCTGGGTAAACAAATTGGCACACCCGGTGGGACTCGTCAATTGCTGTTTGTTTTATATTTGTTAGTGTAAGAGTTATGTATGATACTAAGAAGTGGTCGAAAATTAACTAACATGTTTGAAGTTAATACAAATGATTCTGACCTTTCTGGAAATCAAGGAGTTGTTCTAACCGGAACAACATCACAAAATGCTGCAAATTCATCCCCAATTAGAACAACAAATACTGGTGGATCGACGGCAGCAACATTGGTATCGTCACCAATGAATGTACGGTCACCATTTAACCCATTACGACCGCCGTTTCAAGGAATGATACCTCCACCAGGTTTTAACCCTCGGTTTGGAATGCCCACTTCCATGATGCAAGGTTTACACACGAATCCTTCATCATATTCCGACAATATGATGGCAACAAGCACATCAAACTTAGGGGGTCGACCTATGGGCATAGGTTATATTAACCAGACATTGTCATCTCTAAGTACTACGTCAATGTTGTCAATCCGACAACAAATAGACGAAAGCAACCATGAAATGGTGAATGCCCTTACTCAACAAATGGGAACTGTTTTTACTCTCATGATAAACAATACAAACCAAAGTTATGAAATATTGGCTGGACAAATGGCCAGAATAGCAGATTTCTTTGGAGTGCCCCCACAACCAAACCTTTCGACTCCACAAATGCTTCTAATAATCAATAACTGAAATTCCATTTATAAAGGTATCAATGCATACTGAAACCCTTTCTATATTGAAATGCTTTGTAATCTTTTGTATATTCAAATGCTTTGTTTTGTTTGTGTTAGTAGAGAAAGAGGAGAAAAGAGAAGTAAAAAGAAGAAGAGAAGTAAATGTTGTTACTAGGAGAGCGAAGAGATTGGATAATCAATTACAAAGTACCAATTGCTTATTTATAGGTTTAAGTCACCAACTTCTCAATAGTAGTGAATATTTCTAAATTATTTCAATTCTTTCGAGATGTCTTATGATATATTAGTATTATAATAATTCTAGGTTCTTCTAACATTTCCATATTCATTATATCTAAGAGAATTCAAAAAATTTATAGCAATTTGTAACACATTTCATACCACTTGCTTGCATCATATCAACCACGATAATTTGAAATTAAAATAAGATCTCTTTACTTTTGTAAAGTGAAATTGAATTATAGTCTTAGGGAAAACATTCTATCCTTGAAAATTCTTGAAACACATATCAATAACAAAACCACCATAATCCCTAATAATGGTTGGATCAACAATAGAATGAAATTAAAAAAAAAAATCTATAGTCAATGGATGAAAACTAGTTCTAAGACAGCTAAATGTATGACAGCTAAATTCAATATATTGTCAATGAATAGAAAACACAATAAAGAATTAGTACAATTTTCTTTAGTAATCAGTATGACAGCTAAATGTCAGAAGCCTTTCAACCTGCCTCTGTGCAATTATCTACAACACAAATAATTAAGGTGAAATAAACATGACCAACCAAACCTTCATAAAATATATTGCAACTTTTAATAGAATGATAAAATTAGAGGAGTTCGGTTTAGATTCATAAGAACGCAGTGATTAGTGAGGTTTCCCAGCATCCGATATTTACCTTCATACATTCGCATATTCACAATTGTTGGATTAAAATCAGGCGGTTGGAATTTTAAATTCAATATTTTTATTTTAAAATCCAAATTGTTTAATCTTAGATCCAACCATTGTGAACGCGTCAAATGTAGCAAGGTATTTACAGGCGGGGATTTTATTTAAATAAAACCTTTAAACTGGCTTTGGCTAATATGCATAAGGATTTTACTTATGCACCATGCATAAGCTTACATAAGACATTAGATCATGTTTTTAATCCAGTATTGAGTATTGAGTGGTGAGTATTGAGTAAAAACAATTGATGTCTAGAATTTGATCAAATGATCCAAGGGTCCATAATAATCTATGCATGGTGCATAGATTTTTATCTATGCACGGTAACTGCATCCCTTTAAACTGTTTGCTTCGAAATTAGATAACCCAAGCGGTTTTGTTCAGTAAAAAAAAGTGTTTTCTATCTGAACTAAACCATTAAGTCTCGAGTTTTTTGCTTCCTTTAATAGAATATAAAAGAAAACAGATTCTAAGAAGCTTAAGTGTTTTGTCACAATTGCTATTGTTAAAATCTTTACGAATGAAGCATATTTTTATAAAATCTAGTGGAATGACTCTATAGCAGGTTTTAGGTTTGGCATATTATTGGTGAAATTAATACATCTAAAATAACTAACATTAATAAGACAATCACTTGTAAAAGATTTGACAATCTTGATTTCATGCAATTACATTTACATATGCATAAATAACACTAATGACACAAACAAAGCTATCAACATTTCCAATAAACATCAAACCAAACTTTGTATTTTGTAGCACATCAATAAATCAAGAAAATATTTCAAAACCTAATAATTCTAGTCTGAATCATCTTCTTAAGATTGCGTGCCATCACCAGGGAGTGAAAGAAAAGATTCTGTATACACTATCGCTGGGGATCCACGTGAAACTGCACTATCTGGAAAGCATCTGTATGAGGAACCCTCGATAAGCTCTCCTTTATCGTTATACCTCAATAATCTAGTCCCATTTGTTACAATGATATCACCATTTTTTGTAGAGCATATTGGAGAAAATTGATGAGGAGATAGGATTTGCACAGGGAAAACAATAGCCTTAATCCAAGACGAGTTCACATTGTATTCTTTCATCAACCATATTTTTATTCTACTATTTTTACAATCCATAGCCCATAAACAAAGAAATTCTTGATATACCCACAACTCATAATGATCAGACTTATGGCCTACACCATTTGGATAAGGCATATCAAAAAGTTTCCTTTCTGTTAAATCAAATGAAATAATAACTTTCATCAATGAATCTGAATGTAAAGCCACCCAATGAATAGCATCGTTAAAGAGTGATCCCACTCTGGGCTCTATCTTGTCGGTCGTATAAAGGAAGTAAGTATCCTCAATTTCCTTCCACTTGTTATTTTTTAATGAGAAATATTCCAAACGTGAAAAATCTTCCTAGGCTAGAATACAGGACAATGAAACCACCAAGTAATCATCTCTCAACTGATCATATCCGAAACCATATAGATAATACAAATCACGTAACTCTAAATTTGTTTCAAATTCACCAGGATCTAAAGGTATTTGATTGTGAACTTTGGTGCATGGATTAAATATGCAGAAACTCGAAGAATATTGGAAAAATATAAAGCCTCTACAGGAACTTATAATTTGAATAAGAGAATCAGCTTGGGGATGCAAAAAATTGAACCGTTTAACAGAAGCATTCTCTAAGTCAAGTTGTTCTTTGAAATCTATAGATGTTGTTTGGCCTAAATCACTTGATATGAACTCAATTTTACGAGTGTACTGTGTTGTAAGTTGAAGATGTGATTCAGCAAAATTGGGGTCAGAGATAAGAGAAAACCATGGTTTAGAAACGCATTTGAAACGAATAAGAGACTTCACCGGTAAACTTAAAAGGATTGAAGTTATCAATTCTTCAGGTACATAAGTTAGTGGTGTCACTGTCGTCGTGTTGGTCTTTCTCTTCTTGTCCATGCGTATTTGTCCTCTTCCTCTTTTTCTCCTTGTTTTCTGCGCTAACAGCATGAAGGTTATGAACCTTCTCATAGTTTTTTGTCCTAATAAAGTTAAGAAAAAAACAAAGAATTGCAAATAAATTGAGGATTTTGACAAAAAAATAAAAGAATAAAACATTCAAATTTAATTTATTTTTTGCTATAAATATGTTTTTGTAAATGATATTAATATTTATATAAAAGGTATTTAAATTTATTATTTTTCTTTTTTTATAGACATTTATTTATTTATGGTATTTTAATAAAACAGTCAAATTTAATTTATTTTTTGCTATAAATATGTTTTTGTAAAAGATATTATATTTACATAAAAGGTATTTTAAATTTTAAATTTTCTTATTTATATAAAAGATATAAAAGGTATTTTTAATATGTTTTTATTTTTTTGCATTTTTTTATTTTTCTTGTTTTAAATTTAATTTCTTATTTTAAATGTTTTTGCAATCCGGAATTGGTGGTCGAAATGCTAAAGCTAGAGGGCTAGTAGGTAAGGGAGGAAATTTAAATTTTGAAAAATGAAGTGCGAAGAGATATTTGTCTTTCGCGTAACCCGGGATCTTTAAAGAAGGGATCTTGCTGGTTACCTTCTCTCTTAATAACTCGGCCGCTTGGGTGATAGTTCGACGAAGTTCAGTGTGCAAATAGACCACCCCAAAGTACTTTTGGAAAGCTTGAATTTATTTGATATTGGTGTCTTACATTGAGTGGGTTTACCCTGCAAATTAGCAATAGCAGGAGTCAGTTCTGAAACCTTCTTGTCAGGATCGCCAATAAAAGTAACAGAATAAGTTCGCCACCAGGTGTCGAACTCATAAGTACAGCAGAATGATGGTTTAAAATTTGTGAAGACAAGAGAGGGCCGTTTCTTCCATATGTTGTCGTAATCTTCTTTAACATGTTCCCATGCTTCGTCGTTAAGGACGTCCAACAATAATTCATGAGAGGTGTACAGAGATTTTGGGACCAACTGACAAAGGCCAAATTGTCGAGCCACCAGATTGGGCTGATAAGCTGTCAAACTTGGGCTTGTGCTTGCAATGGAGTATGATAGAAAGTTGGGAACCAGAAATCGACGCCAAGTGTTGACAGAAAGTTTTTTGTGTTCTTCCCTCACCGGCGGAAAGATATTGGCCAGCCATTTAGGACCAGACTTGCCATCAGCAAAATTAGCCATGGATGGTTGAAAGTCGACCCTTCTTAGCATCAGGTCGAACATCAATTTGAAAGGGCAAAGTTGGGAGCACCCTTATCGATAGGAGTTAACATGGACAAGCGCTCCCAAACGCTGCAAATTTGGTCTGGAGGACAGTTTATATCCAGATTCCTGAAGGGTTTTAACTTTTCAGTAAAAGTGGCATTTAGCCACAGTTGCAATAGCTAGAAGGGTCCATGCACCAGAACGTTCTTCTTTTTTGTGGCATTGGGATTGTAGCATTTGATTTGTTGGGCCACTTCTGTCAGAGATACGTACAGGTTAGCCAATATCAACTGTCCTAAAGCGACGCCCTCACCGTTGTGTAGATGACTGGCAAGATAAACAAATTGTTACGCCACCTGCATGGACCTGGAACAGAAAACGCATCTCGACAACCAATATGTCAAGAAGGCCACATGTTCCTCATAACTGATGTCGGGAGTATCCTTGTGATGATGAGTGAGAAAATTATTGAAGGATGGGTTCTTTGTTTCGCCAATGTCAAACTTTACAGGGATCACTTCGACGTCCACATGATTAAACGTGGGGCCAGCAGGTTTTAAACCTGTAATGGCAGCGACATCCAAAAGAGTGGGGGTGATCATGCCACAGCCGGTATGGAAGGTGTTCGTCGAACCCTCCCAGAAGAAAAGTGCATATGTCAGCATGTTGTGGGAATAAGGAATGCCTTCTTGCGACATGTTGAGGAGGGTGTCGATACCCAAATCTTCCCACAGTTTGCCCTTGCTGGGTTTCAAGCGCGCCATCCAGGCAGCAAATTTAGGGCACTTTAGTGGGGGAGCCGTTCGAAAGTTCATGTCATAAAAGCGCAGAGAGAGAGGTCTTGGAGTAGTTATTAAAGGTCTGGTGTCTTTGCTAGTGGGGAAGAAAGCGCCTCCATCAGTAGTATAGATTTCAGAAGGAGCATCGACGGGTAATGGGCCTAGAAAAGATAAGGGGCACCTTCAAGATGAAAAGGAATAAGTACCTGAGATTT